>NW_027278999.1:40000-160413 GCF_046629955.1 Centroberyx affinis | reverse complement strand
TAATCATTTCCAATACCTCAGGTGCTAAGCAGTCAAAAACAGTTTTAAAAAATGTGGTAGGGAGAGGATCCAAGCAGCAGGTGGAGGACCTGAGCTGCCCAACAAAATTGTCTAGTTGTTGTAGGTCTAGAGGGTCAAAATGAGACATGGCACAAGTAATATTCCTGGAGAACTGGAGGGTAGGTTCATTTATAGAACTTGAGGCACTAATGTTCTGTCTGATGGCAATAATTTTGTTATTGAAGAATGTGGCGAATTGCTCACATTTTTTAGTGGACAGCATCTCTGATGGGGTTGGACAAGGTGGATTAATAAGTCGATCAACAGTAGAGAAGAGCACTTTACTATTGTTGATATTTTCATTAATGATTTTAGAGAAGAAGGATTCTCTGGCCTGTTTAATTTCTTTGTTGTAGTAACTCAGTCTATCCTTGTAGATTTCATAGTGAACCTGAAGTTTTGTCTTTCTCCACTGTCGTTCTGCCTGGCGACACTTTCTCTTAAACTGCCTAACAACCACTCCATTTCTCCAGGGGGCTTTTTGTTTTTTTATGTTTTTAGTTTTAACAGGTGCAATGCTGTCAATGATATTTCGTACTTTTGAGTTGAAGTTGTTCACAGGATCCTCAGTTGGTGATGCCATGAACAACGGTAACTCATTTACAGTTTTCTTAAAGGTTTCAATTGTGTTATTATCAATGGTACGTTTTTTGATTGTTCGAGTACTCTTCTGTTGTACAGGAAAAGCAGACACATCAAAAAATATGCAACAGTGATCTGAGATAGCAACATCCATGACACAGGGTACGGAAATATTAAGTCCTTTTGATATGACCAAGTCCAGAGTATGCCCCTTATTGTGGGTGGGGCCAGAAACATGCTGAGTGAGGTCAAATGCCTCCAGTAGGCTAATTAAGTTTCTGGCATCAGGGTCTGTTTGATTGTCAACGTGAATATTAAAATCACCTGAGATAATTAAACAATCGTAGTCAGTGGAGACCTTGGACAGTAGCTCAGAGAGTTCATCAAGAAAGCCACATTTAGATTTTGGTGGCCGATAGACAGTAATTATTAAAATCGCAGCACTACAGTGTATAGATACAGCAAGGTATTCAAAAGACGTGAATTCCCCGAGGGAGATTTCCTTGCAGTTATATATATCAGAGAAGACAGTAGCTATTCCACCGCCCCTCTTATCAGATCTAGTGGTATGGATGAACTTGAAGTTAGGAGGTGCAGTCTCAATGAGCGCGACTGCGCCATTTCTATCCAGCCAGGTCTCGGTCAGTAGGGTGAAGTCTAGGTTATGTGTACTTATAAGATCATTAACTAAAAATGACTTATTCGTTAGCGACCTGACGTTTAATAAAGCCATTTTTATTGTTCGAGGTGCATGGCTTTGTGGGGGACTGATAATTGGAGTCCGAACCAGTAATAAATTGTTTAGATTCCTGTATGTTACAGAGAGATTACGGGGTCTGTGTCTATGACTTATAATTACAGGAATTTGTGTAGCAGAGTGACAGTCATTAGTATAATGAATCGGACTCACCAAACATCAGTTTCGTAGTGCGTTGGAGGAGTTTAATGCAAGTTCCATGTTCATGGCGAGAAGACGTGATCCGTGAGAGTTTGGATGTACTCCATCGTGTCTGAAGAGGTATGGGCGGTTGAAGAGGGTAATAAAGTTGTCTACAAACGGTACGCTGAGCGAGCAGCAGTATCCCTTGAGCCATGTATGAAGTTGACGGACACGGCTGAATTTGACGTCTCCAAAGCTGGGACAGAAGCAATAAATGTATCGTTATTCTGCAATCGAAGAACAGCCTGCAGACTCTGTTCTGAACGCAACACACAGCAAACGGTAGCGTAACATCAATGTAGCGAAGCGCGTCAGCCAGGTCACTCCTGGTTTAGACATCTCAGTAGCTTAAGTAGTAGACTGAGCTCCTTTAATACCATGGAAACACTGAACCATCTGATGAAAAGATATGTCTGTTCTGCAAAAAGGATCACAATACTGATGCTTGTGAGCAGCTTGGTAAAAAAAGGCATGATGAGGAAGTGAACTTCTTCAAGGCAAATGGCATTTGTTTTGGATGTGTGAATAAAGGTCACCTGAGCAAAAATTGTAGAAAACGCTTAAGCTGTACAATATGCATGTTGAAACATCCCACAATATTGCACATTGTGAAGAAGCAAACAGAAGATACTAAGAAAGACAATGTAAACACAGAGAAATTGTCAGTGAGCAGCGCATTGGTTTCTTTGGAGAAGCCAACTGGGGCCGGTGACGACCAGACCCTTCCCATCGTTCCTGTCCAAGTAAAGCTATCAAACAGTGACACCTGTGTGCAAACCTACGCCTTCCTGGACCCAGGGAGCACAGCAAGCTTTTGTACCGAAGCTCTCAGGAAACTGTTACATGCAAAGGGAAGAAAGACAAAAATCCTGTTGAGAACTTTAGGTCAAGAGAAAGTCACCAGTGTTGACAGGATATCCGGTCTTGAAATCTCAAGTATTGAGAAAAATGACTTAATGAAACTTCCATCGTTGTACATCCAAGATGAAATTCCAGTGACCAAAGAGCAAATTCCTACACAGGAAGCAATAAGTGAATGGGACTACCTGAATGAAGTGAATTAGTCCATATTGATGCAGACGTCGGCCTTTTGATAGGAAATGATGCACCACATTTGATGGAGCCCTGGAAAGTGATCAACAGCAAAGGAAATGGGCCTTATGCAGTTGAAACCAAACTTGGATGGGTTGTTAATGGAATATTGCACAAAGACAGCCCTGAAGGAAGTACTCTGAACCACATCTTCAGTAACCGTATATCAGTAGTAAACTTAAATGATCTCTTGATTCAACAATACAAGCATGACTTCCCTGAAAAGACCTCCAACGAGAAACCAGAAATGTCAGTAGAAGACAGAAGATTCATGGACGTAGTCTCAAGCTCAGCTAAAATAAAAGATGGACATTACCAACTCAAACTACCTTTCAAACAGAACGATCCATTAATGCCCAACAATCGGCAGTTAGCTGAACAGTGAGCACTTTCGGTAAGAAGAAAGTTTGACAAAGATGAGAACTTTCAAAGGGAATATACTGCTTTACTAGAGAATGTAATTACTAAAGGACATGCAGAAATTGTGCCACATGATGAACAAATTCAAGAAAAAGGCAAAGTATGGTACCTACCTCACCATGGCGTTCGGCATCCAAGGAAAGGCAAACTTTGTGTTGTTTTTGACTGCTCTGCATCCTACCAAGGCACATCATTAAATGATCAGTTGATGCAAGGACCCAACCTCACAAGTACATTACTTGGAGTTCTATTGAGATTCAGACAAGAACCAGTGGCCATGATGGCGGATGTTGAGGGCATGTATCATCAAGTCAAGGTGACACCATCTGACTCCAACTACCTGCGATTCTTGTGGTGGCCTAACGGTGACATCACAAAAAATCTTGTTGAATACAGAATGACAGTTCACCTTTTTGGAGCAACATCCTCTGCTAGTTGTGCCAGCTACACGCTAAGAAGAGCTGCTGAAGACAATGTTCAAAATTTCATGGACAACTTCTACGTTGACGACTGTTTAAAGTCTGTGTCCATTGCATTTGAAGCAAAGGCACTATGCAAGGAGTTGATGAACTTGTGTAAAAGAGGTGGTTTTAGGCTAACCAAATGGATCAGCAATGACAAATCAGTATTAAACTCAATTCCTGAGGAAGAAAGAGCCACAGAAGTCAAAGACATAGATTTGGATAGAGATCACATACCTTTTGAAAGAGCCTTAGGTGTGGCCTGGAAAGTTGAAGAAGATGCACTCGGTTTTCAAGTGACACTAAAGAACCAAGCACTCACCAAGAGGGGAATCCTATCTGTCATCAGCTCTGTGTACGATCCATTAGGATTTCTCGCCCCATATGTTGTCACTGGTAAACACCTCTTGCAAGAGCTGTGCAAGATGAAGATTGGATGGGATGATAAAATTCCAGTCGCCCACCATCAGCTCTGGCTGAAATGGTTAGATGGTTTAAAGCAAATGGAAAATATCAATGTCCCAAGATGCATCAAACCATAAACCTTTGGAAAGATCAAAGAAGCCCAACTTCATCATTTTTGTGATGCAAGTGACAAAGGCTATGGAATGGTAACCTACCTGTTGATGACAAATGCCAAACGCCAGAAACATGTCACATTCCTTGTGGGAAAAGCACGAGTTGCACCCTTAAAACAAGTAACGATTCCCAGAATGGAACTGACTGCTGCAGTGTTAGCAGTACATATTGACAAAATGTTGAGAACCGAATTGAGACTTGAGCTTCAGAAATCCATGTACTGGAATGATAGCACATCAGTGTTAAAATACATAAGAAATGACTCCAAAAGATTCCAAACATTTGTGGCAAATAGAGTTGGTTTCATCAGAGAATTATCAGATGCTGAGCGATGGAGATATGTTAACACAAGAATGAACCCTGCAGATCATGCATCCCATGGCCCGTAGCAGATGCACTCACTAAATGTAACGACTGGATCAATGGTCCTCAGTTCCTTTTAGTAGCAGAGAAGCAGTGGCCTGAATCTCCTGAACGTCTTGAATCTCTCTGCCATGATGATCCAGAGGTTAGAAAAGCGAAAGTGACAGTCAACACCATCAAGACAGCCACCCCAGATGCTATTACAGCTCTATTACATCACTATTCCACCTGGACCAAGTTAAGAAGAGCAGTAGCCTGGATGCTTGCCACCAAAGACCTGTTGATAAAGCTGAGCAGGAAGCGTAAGGACGTGCGTCAAAACGTACAAGCACAAGAAAAGGACCCGGATAAACAGAAAATGTTGATAGAATGTGAAATGACAAAGTTCAAAGAATCTATTGAACCTATTGAAAAAGTTGAGCGTTGATGAGCTAAAGAAAGCTGAGACTGAAATAATCTGCTTATGTCAAGCTCAATGTTTTGCTGATGAGATTGCCACCTTGAAGAAAGGCCACTCGATTGTTAAGAAAGACAGCTCAATCTTTAACTTGGACCCAAAGATTGACCAAGGAGTGCTACGAGTTGGCGGAAGACTTAGCAGAATGGCAATGCCCGAAGAGACAAAGCACCCAGCCATTTTGCCCAAAAAGCACCACGTATCCAGATTGATTCTTGAACACATTCACATACAAACTGGACACAGTGGTAGGAATCACATGTTGTCAGTTCTGCGACAGAAGTTTTTGATACCACGCACTAATTCCGAGTCAAGAAAGGTAATTTCTGAGTGTGTAACATGTCGAAGAATCCATGTAAATGTCGGTGAGCAAAGGATGGCTGACCTACCAGAGGACAGGCTAACACCTGATCTACCCCCTTTTACCCAAGTAGGAGTTGACTACTTTGGTCCCATTGATGTAAAGCGAGGAAGAAGCACTGTGAAACGTTATGGTGTCATTTTCAGCTGCCTTACAAGCCGTGCTGTCCACCTCGAAGTGGCTCATTCATTAGACCAGGGTTTCCCAAACCTCTCCTCGAGTACCCCTTGTCCTGCATGTTTTAGATCTCTCCCTGCTCCAACACAGCTGATTCAAATGATGAACTCTTTATCAACCCCTGAAGCTGCTTGTTAACAAGCTGATCATTTAAATCAGCTGTGTTGGAGCAGGGAGAGATCTAAAACATGCAGGACAAGGGGTACTCGAGGAGAGGTTTGGGAAACCCTGCATTAGACAGATTCTTGCATCAATGCACTCAGACGTTTTATCTGTTGCCGTGGTCAAGTCATTGGAATAAGATCTGACAATGGAACCGATTTTGTGTCTACAGACAGAGAATTGAAAGAAGCTCTGGTAACTTTGGATCAAGACAAAATAGAGCAAGCACTACAACAAAGGGGAGTGAAATGGACATTCAATCCTCCCGCGGCTGTGCACTTTGGAGGCGTATGGGAGAGGTTGATTAGATTATTGAAAAGAATTTTGCTAACCATCACAAGGCAACAAACTCTTGATAGTCTTGAAAGTCTTTCTACAGTGATGTGCGAAGTAGAAGCAATATTGAATAGCTGTCCATTGACAACCATATCAGAAGATGCCAATGATCTCGAACCCCTCACTCCAAATCACCTGCTTCTACTGAAGTCACAACCGATCCTTCCACCTGGACTTTTCAAGAAAGATGATGTATATGCTTGACGTCGATGGAGACAAGTCCAATACATTTCTGACCTATTCTGGTCAAGATGGACAAAGGAATATCTCCCACTTATGCAAGAACGACACAAGTGGAACAGAGTTAGGAGAAACTTCAGCAAAGGAGACATTGTATTAGTGGCGGACACAAACGCCCCCCGAGGTTCCTGGGTTATGGCTCGTGTCGTAGACACTAAACCAGACTACAGAGGGTTGGTGAGAAGTGTGAAACTTCAGACAAGAACAAGTATGCTTGAGCAGCCAGTCAGCAAGATCTGTCTGCTGGTTCCTGCACCTGTGGAAGACTGAAGAAAAGTCACATACTCACACTCACCCTCACATATGACATGACACTACATGAAATTAAGAGAAAAGATTGAAAGTTTATTTTTGAAAGAGCATTTAATTCATTTGGCTCCTGTTTTTTAGTTTGTATTGTTATTTAGCACCGTGCTCATAACAATAGGGGCCGGTTATGTTGGAGCCATTTTATTTAATGAGCCTATTTTTGGCCTTCAGTCCAAGAATGGGCTGCTGAGTTGGCAAGGGTGGCAGCGTTTGAAAAGATGTCCTTTAAATGGTTTGGTAGATTGGATGTATATATTAGGAAATGGGGCAAATACTTAACCTTCTTGGAGGGCTGCTGACATGGACCATATTCTGGGGGGAGTCGCATGTTTTGTATTTAGTGTCACAATCTATGCATGGACAAAAATGTGCATTTGTTCTGTACTTCCTTGTTTTGTGATGGTTTGTTTTTTGAGTTTTGTCTAATTTTAACTATTCTGTCCACTGCATATGATGGAACGTATTTATGTTGACAACCAAGGCCAATTGTGTATGTGGTGATGACGGGTTGGGGGGGTTAGGGTGGGAGATTTGTGTGTATACTTTGTGATGCATATGTTTTGTATTATGGTTAAGAAGAAAATAAAAAAACTGTTAATCTGAAAAAAAAATGAGCCTATTTTTGGCTGTAGTTGACTGGCTGAGATTAATACCAGCCAATGACGTAGTATACGTGCGGCAAGAGGTTAATTAAACCAGGTGTGCGACAAGTGAAAGAGACACCGCAGAGAAACAGTTTTTCTACCGCGAGCTCTTAAGTTTGTTGATTATCTTTATTACCGTTTATTGTTTTGATACTTTGATACTTCATGTGAATAATTTTCTTTAACCTACATTAAGATATTTTGATTTGAACTTGACGTAAGGCCGCCATAGATATACACATTTACGTAACATATTCAAACATTCATTCACCTCATCTGTACAACGAGACCTACAAGCAAATCCATCTCACGGTAAGAAGATAACATAAATGTGCGTGTTGGAGGTCTTGTATGGCATCTGACTAGCTTCATTTGAAAGGAACATAGAAAGCCAGAACAGATGCGATTAATTTATTGTTAAGTATAAATCACATTCATATAATATCACAGTAATGCACTGTTTGGGACTGGAAAAACAAGACTTGATTTAATTTTTAGTGTATGTGATTTGATTATTAAAATAAAAAAATAAAAAAAAAATCTACAGTTCAGTTTAATGGTGTTTTATTTATATACTTCATTGTGACAGTGATAAATCAGGTTTGTGAATGGTGGGTGTATAACTATAAAAAAAAATTTCAGGTCAAGTCATATTCCCCATCTACAATTTGTAAAATAAGTTACAGAGGAGGCCCCCACATTAGGCCGCGTACACACTGTCCGGCTTTTTTTTTTTTTTTTTTAGAAAAGGCGGGTGCCGCGGCACCTTTTTAGAGCGGCCGCTTGTTTTCTGCTGTGCGGTCGCTTCACATAGGTTTTCATGTAAAGAAGGCGGAGGCAACTGAGAAAAAGGCGGACACCTGTACACGCCCTTAGCCCTCGACGCCTGCTAAACAAGTAAAATTATTTCAGCACCACCCCACGCATAATCATTGCTGCTGTTCTCTAATGCAGCCATCAACTTGTAAAAAGGCTTTGACCTACACTTTATTTAAATACTCGAGACCAATAGCGTTTTAGGGGAAGAAGATGCTTTTGAACAGCTTTTCTATTGCCAGTTATTTAAAACTGATACTTTTTGCAAGGCTTGACTCAGTTTTTAGTGATACAAATAATCAACCATCTACAAAACTTTTCAGTGCAAATTTTTATTTTATCTAATTATAACACCAAACAAAACAATGTTTTTGTTTTAAGTGAGCGCTCAGGGTTTCCCATTAATGTATTAAACTGTGGCGCACTGCCATATGTGTGAGATGAGACGCAAACACGTACATACACGTGCACACACACTACGTGATACTGCGGACGTCTCTCAACCACTCCTCTGGGCTGTTCGGGGCCTTTATGTTGTTGTAACCTGTATGGTTCTGTCAATTTTATAGAGTGTTAAGCTCCCCGTATTATAGGTTTTAACTGTTGTAATTCGAAATAAATTTTTAATTGTTTTATACTTGGAAAACTACGTCTCTGCTCCTTTTTGGGAAAGGATATAATTCCATTCGGGTTAAGAACTCTTGGGGTGAAATTCCCAGGGTGGCGTTGTCAATTAATGTACCTGGCTTCTCTTTTCGGTCACATTTATATGAGAGATAATTGTACTAATGGCCACCAAGTGAAGCTATTCATTTTTTTACCAGTAGGAGACTCCGCACACCACATCTACTGTGGATCAAAGAAGAAACACCTGTAACTTCACCGTGGCTAAACGGGTTTCAACAGGCTACTGGAGGGACACATGTTGTTACCTCCCGGTCATGTTATAAAAACATAGGATAATAGCGCATTTGCGGTCAGGTTGGCCAAGACATGGTGCTATTTTGTTTAGCTAGCAAAAGTTAGCGAGTTAGTTCCAGGTCAGTAAACTGCCTTACCGCTAATCCCAAGAGCTGTTCCGATCCTGACCGGTATGTCGCGTTTCTTTTCAACATTTTTAGAGGCGATGGTCTTTGTAAATAGCACCGGGTTCCTGTGGACTTCTGTCATCAGTTCCTCAGCAGCAGCTCCGTCACTGCAGTGAACTAATGAATTCCTCCAACCCGTCGTTTGTAGAACTCTATCGAATCGCAGTATGAGTGAAAATCCAACGTGACTGTATCCCAACATTCATGCGACTCAACCATTATTTTTGCTGCATCCTAAACCCTCATTTTTGCTGTATGTTTACACCCTTTACTTAAAACAGGAGATGATGAGAAACAACCAACATCAGAGGTAGCATGGTAATAGTAGAGCAAGAGCGAATTTTTAGGAAAAATATAACTCTATAACATATATAACATATGCATTAATCAATAACATAGGCTTGTTTGTGTTTATAATATGCAGTCATGACTGCATTGCTTACAAAGTAGTCTAGGCTAAGTAGGCTAATGTAAATAAAATAACATTAAAAGAACATTATAACATTATAGCCTACAGCCATAGCCTGAAATCTGAAATGGGCTATATACGTATAATTACCGACATCCAAGTAGACTGTATGCCTAAACAAATCAGCTACCTATCACCTAGTAGCGCGATTCCTAAATCCCGTAACACCCCCCTCGCCTCACTTTTTTTTCCCCTTCGGATCTACACTGATCTCATACATGCAAGTAGGTCTATCTGGAATCCAATTGATGGAAATCTGTCGTCGCGACGGAGAACTTTAAGCTGTGTCTTTGACACATATGTACTGTACTCAGCTTACTCTGGTGATATAGAAAGAACTGTCATTGCCAATTTGTTGTATATTTGAAGACTAAAAAAAAAAAAAAAAAAAAAAAAAAACTACTGCTAGCTTCTAGCTATGTTAGCTAGTGTGCTAAAGACAGACGCTAAAGACGTAGGCTATTAACAAAACAGTGATGGTTATTTGAGCAGATACTATGGTTAGCTAGCTAACAAGCTGAAAAAATCAATCAGATTAGTGGTGAAATTATCAGGTAAAAACAACACAAAAATTTAATTAATTCTGTTGACACAACCAGCTGTTCTCAGCTACTGTTACCCAAGAGCTAATGACCTCCAATATGGCCGCCAGCAGCTGTGCTACATCAGCTGAAAGCAAGCCCCCAGGAACAGCTCTGGGCTGTGCGGCGATTTTGGCGTAGTGGCCAAGCCCGGTATTGCAAGTCACGTGACGCCATGGGGCCCAAAAAGACTTTTTCCCATAGAGATACATGGGGAAAGAAACACCTGTAAAACTCCGGGAAAATTTTTCTGGGTGTCGCACATAGTCAAAATGGAGTCTTTGAATTATCAATTTTTAAATCATTGGGTCCATTTTTCTTTGGAAGCCACCAAGAGCCGTATAAAGCTGTATTTTATGGAGCTCCGTGAACGCGCCTCCAGGCCACGGGAACGCTCCGTGAGCATTCACCGCTTCTACTTCCACTGTTGACAAGCTATACAGCTAGCTGATTGTTAGCGGAGGCTTTTAGCTGTATGTGATCAAACTAGATCACAATAAACTCAACCTACACGTCCGCCGACACTTGGGTTTAACAGGCAAGACTTCAGAACAATAACGGATGGTTTCTAATTTGTTTTTGTTTCTCTCGATTAAATAGGTCGCTTGCAAGCTAGCTAATGTTATAACATTGCTGTAGTTAACCAGCTACATGTAGCATATGCAGTTCTATGCACCTACTTACTATTGTATATTTATTTACATCTCAAAATTCTCAGTTTACAGACTATGCCCCTATGTACTTTTCTTTATCCTATTAAAGTTATGAATATATTTGGGCTTTGATGGTGGTTCTAATTTATTTTACTGTCTGTAAATTTATATTTAGATGTCCAATTTGAGTTAACCTGCTTGAGTTACTGATAATGTCTATTATGTAAATGGAATTGAGTCTTCTTCCAACCAGGTGTGTTTCTGGGCACTGCATAGGAAGATCAAGCTTATAGAAATTTTGCTATGACAGTCTAGATAGTGTAACACTTGCAAACTCAAGTAAACCTTGGTGTGACACAACAAACCTAGAATATTCCCAATGATAATAATTGAACTGATTTTTTTTTCACTAGCAAACCTTACATCTAAGTTGCATAATGCAAACCTATCTTCATACACTGTTCATATGACTGTGTTTGATAAGAGTACCAATATTTATGTCATGACTAAATGTTGTGAGGTGACCCACCTTTGATCCAGTGTAGTTCAGTCCCATGGATTAAATCAATACATGCAGCAGAATAATGGCTACAAGTAATACTATCTCTACACTGAGGCAACAGCAAGTTGGTTAACTTGGACTATGTGGTCTAGATGTGGGGCTTTAGTCAATATTGTCAGAAATTACTCACACTGTTTGTTGTATGTGTAATAACGTAATTGTAATAACCAAGGTAAGATGGAGATGGAAAAGTAATTTGAGGGCAATGGACTACAGAGTGATGACAACTAAGACTTATTTAAGAGATGATCCAAGACAAACTGTTATATGTAAAGTAAAGATTTATTTCAAAACACGTTCCATTCTACATGTTAAATACATGTAATCATAAATAAGTTAATTTCTTTGGGAGCATTTTCCAGAGAAGTGTCAGTGGTTCTTGAAGAGCAGGAGTTTCTGTAACAGAAGAAACTGCAGTAAGTATCTGCAGCTCAGTGTCTGACAGAAAACAGTTAGCATACATCATCATGATGATTACAGAACAGGGTGAAAAGTACTTCATTTGTGTAGCACTGGCTCCAGTAGAGGTGAAAAAGCAACCAAGTCATTACTATCTATGACCGATGTGAACCATCTCACATCGATAACGCTCTAAATTAAGTTCAAAATAAATCTCACCTGGTTAAGCATGAGTAAACCCTTGACATGGACCTGGCTAGCGATGTGTGGCATGAACTTGACTCCCTGTGAGAAACACAAGACAACGTTCAACACGAGCAAGTGGAGCAACACGAGTGGAGCATACATCACAAATGCAAAGTTTAGTCTATGATCTAACCAACATTTCTATGTTTAACTGAGTTGAATTTGTTTAACTTGCCTGACGTTAACCCATGGATATGTTAGCTGACTCCGTCTCGTTATTCTAACCGTTATTACCAACGTTAGCTTAGCTCAACTTTATCCAGACTGAATCACTTCACATCGGATGTAAGATTTATACAAATAAAGCAAATGTTCTGTGATTGAATAAATGATAGAGTCATACCTGGACGATGGTTTCCCCGAAGAGCCGAGTCTGCAGCAGCAACAGTCAATCAGAAGCTAGAAGCTAGAACCTAGAAAGCTGCACATGAACGCGCCGTTGTCACGGACGCTACGAGAACGCCACTTGACTCGTTCATGTGGGATAGGCGGGGCCAAGAAAAACACTACTGCGCAGGTGCTGTCAGCCACGGAAGTAGGAGTCGTAGAAACTTTTTCGGCGTATGCGCTGGGTGAGCAACTTTCATTGGAATGAATGGGCCGCCATCTTTGAATGCCTCATCCATAGTTTAATACATCCATGGCTGAAAGCCATGGAGGCTATGAAGTTAGAAAATAAACATCGAACAAAAAGTTCGGAAATTTGTGTTTGGTAGATTATTTCTCTGTTGTAACAATGCTTCTTGGCAATACATTTTATACCGTTGGAAAGCCTGTTTATTTCCCTTTTAAATGGTGCCCCATTTGTAAGGAACATGCATTTGTGGGATGAGCAGCACAGCTGAGTATGTGGGTTGCGCTCATGAAAAATTTGCCAAATCTTCTCTGCCAATGCCAAACAGCTTATTCTGCTGTTGCTATTGACTCTTGTTTTGAGCTTCCAGTACCCCCAGGTGCTGACAATCAGGTACCTGATTGGCATCTGATTGGCAGCACCTGTGAGCACGGGCCCTGCTACAGTGGTCAATTGTTGTCTGCTCCAAGAATCGGCATGCCACGTTTGTCTGATCTCGATAAGGCCTGTGCGATAGGGCGACTTCAAGCTGCATTATTTGGAGTGAGCCATAGTACCATCTCCAAACTGAAGGCCAAGTTCCATGAAACGGGGGATGTCAGAGACAGACCATGAAGTGGGCGTCCCAAGAAGACGACACCCCAAGAAGACCGGTTCCTCACCCTTTCAGCACTTAGGAACCATAGGCTGTCTTCTACAGATTTGCAGTCAAGGTTTGCAGGACGATATGGCACACGGCTCTCGGCCCAGACGATCCAGGACAGATTGCACGCAGCCAATCTCCGGGCTCATGGGGCTGCCAGGAGGCCTGCCATGACTGCCCTTCACCGTCAGGCCCGTTTGCGCTGGTGTCGGCAACACCTGCACTGGAACCTGAACATGTGGAGGAACGTTATGTTCAGCGATGAATCCAGATTCTGCCTACGGAAGTTGGATCGTAGGGTCAAAGTGTGGAGAAGACGGGGAGAACGCTATGCTGATTGCTGCACCGATAGAGTAACACCTTTTGGTGGAGGCAGTGTGATGGTGTGGGGCGGCATCTCCATCACTGGAAAAACGAGGCTTGTCATCATTGGAGGCAACCTCAATGCAGAGAGATATCGAGATGAGATTCTGCAACCAGTGGCAATACCATATCTCCACAGTCTGGGACCGAACTCCATCCTCCAAGATGACAACGCTCGCCCCCACAGAGCGGGGTTTATCAGAGACTACCTCCAGAATTTGGGAGTAGAGAGAATGGAATGGCCTGCCAACAGTCCTGACCTCAACCCAATTGAACACTTATGGGATCAGCTTGGGCGTGCTGTTCGTGCTAGAGTGACCGACACAACCACGTCGGCTGACTTGCGACAAATCCTGGTTGAGGAGTGGAATGCCATCCCACAGCAGTGTGTGACCAGGCTGGTGACCAGCATGAGGAGGAGGTGCCAGGCTGTTGTAGCTGTGTATGGTTCTTCCACACGCTACTGAGGCTCCTGACTGTTTGTTAAATGAATAAATTGTAAAATTGCCAATATGTCTTGTTTCTTCCTTGTTACTGATAGACTTCAATCATCCAATCCACCAAACAACACCAAACAAGAGTCAATAGCAACAGCAGAATAAGCTGTTTGGCATTGGCAGAGAAGATTTGGCAAATTTTACATGAGCGCAAATGAGGCACCATTTAAAAGGGAAATAAACAGGCTTTCCAACGGTATAAAATGTATTGCCAAGAAGCATTGTTACAACAGAGAAATAATCTACCAAACACAAATTTCCGAACTTTTTGTTCGATGTTTACATTAAATCCAGTAGGATCTTCAGCATAACACATGAATACAAAATAGAGAACTTCTCTATATTATTCTCTTTTTTCCCCCCGCCTCTCCAAATAAGAGACACACGTATTCATCTCTTTCTCTTTGGGGAGCTCTTGTGTTTGTCTGGAATGTGATGCACAGAGAGCCCTGCAGATTAAATGAGCGGGAAAACAAGTGATGAATGAGTGAAAAAGACAGAAGGAAGCAGGAGGGAGGATGGAGATGGAAAGAGAGAGAACCCCCTAATGAATGAAGGCTGGACTGGAAGAGAAGTATAAAAACAAGACTGGCTCAGATAAAATAGATGCAGGGCGGATGGAGAGAAGAAGGGATTAAAGGGAGGAGAAGGAGAAAGAGAGAGTGATGTAAGATGTCTGGGTCGGCCTGGATGTTTCCTCAGGTACAATATGACACTGTGATCCAATATTGATCTATAGTGATCTTAGCTCTGGTCCTGGTTAATAGGGATGATGTTCATCACTCATAACCATGCATTTAAAAAATATATTTTTTTATTGGTTTTCCAAATTATAGTCTAGAGCAGCGGTTCCCAAACTTTTTAGGCGACGCACCCCCTTCTACATCCCGACCGGGTTGATGCACCCCCAATCCCCCGCACCTTCAAAAAAAAATAAAATGCAACATATCCTATTTATAGCCGCATTAAAGGCATCAAATTTAATCATGCACAAATAATCAGAACACACGTAACAAAATATTCAAGAGATCACAACAATGCGCTCTCACATTCAAATGAAACTGAAACTGCAACAATGTTTCAATAAATTGCAACAAAGTTATGCACAAGCGTCACTTTTAAAGAGCAAAGAGGATGGGTGAGGGCGAGGACACACGCACAGGCTCAGAGGCAGCTAGGCCCATCATGAGAGTAGATTGGGGAAAATGCTGTCGTATTTTCAGCCGCATTAAAGAAAAATTGCATCAAGTTTAAATTACAAATATAGCCGCAAGCAGCGATTGAGGGGTCCAAGCACAATTTGATAAGACAGACAGATAGACAAAACATTACAGAAGGTAGAAAGACACACACAAAAACTGACATGTTGTGAAGTTAGGACATGCAGTCTAACACCGGCTTTTGTGTTGGCCCGTGACTTCTGTCAAGTTCATCTTTTCATACAGTCATTTGTCCAAAGATTAGAAACTTAAGACATTAGGCTTAGTTATCACAAGCTTAGCAGTGTGAGGTGATAGCTTTACCCACGGGACTTGAACCGGCGATCTTTTGCATTGCAGACCTATGCATTAACCATTAGGCTACTGAGTCCACAGGATGGCCATCGAGGGAACACCAAAAAATAGGGCCAAGTTATGAGACTGTCCAAGCTATAGGCTATTTAGAGCCTTAGAGTATTTTAACTATGGTCAACTATGGTTACAATACCACCAAATGTTGCATGCTACCTCAGAGTTGACCTGTGCACATATGTACCAAATTTGTTTAAGGTAGGCCAACAACTTCCTGACTTATGGCAATTTTTGTATCTTAGGCCTTGCCTACAAATTTTGAAAGCCAGTTATAGCAAAACGGTATGGACTATCAAAAAACTGCTCAATAACTTTTGTGCAGGACAGTCCAGACATGCTGTGAGCGAAAATTGGTGAAGATTGGACAAATTATGTAGGAGAAGAAGCGAAAAAACAAAATTCAACATGGCAGAAAACCTTGTGGGCTGAAATGGGAGTGGCCTATATGGATAGATGCAACTTGGCCCAAGGAATCCAGCAATCAAGGAATTTTGTTCCTATGATCTACAGTCACCGAGTTATGGCCTTTTAAAATTTGAAATGTTGCTATAGCTGCGTGAGAAAATGGACTTGAGGCATGAGAGCATGTGATAAATGTCAATTGCGTGAAACTGATTTATGTACTGCTTGAAATGAAAGTTCTTGATTTTTTTCTTAACATTAAGACACCCCTTCCAATGTCTTAAAATTCATACAGTGAAAAGGTAAAGGTAATTTTAAACAATTAGGTTATAGTTCAAAGTCTTCATAGGTTCCCCTACACCTAACATTAAGATGAACATTTATTGTAAAGCTTTATTTGGTGTAGGGCCAGGTAGGCCTCTGTCTCATGTCTGTTGAAAATAAGCTAGCAAATTTTACAGTTACCAACAGCAACCAATGTTTAAATCTTTTCATAGACTTCATCAGTTGTAGTTGCCCTAAATAGGTTTTTACCCAATTGTTTTGTAGATGGAAGCACTTTGGGTTGCCTCCTAGCCTCGCCTCCTAGCCTTGTCTCCTAGCCTCCTAGCCTTGTCTCCTAGCCTCAATGGCAGTAAGCCTAAAGTTTATTAACCAGAATTAATTCAGACCCTATTTTGAGAAGTTCTTAAGTAGGAAAATTAAAGAAATTTGTAAGAAATGAGACTGTTTTGGAAGGAATTGCACTTAAAAGCCTTCTTAAGAACTTCCTAAAATTTCCTCTTATGTCATTTCTTAAGATCTATCTTAAGAAAACATTGGTGTATCCGGCTCCTTGGCTTCTAGAGTTTGGCACGCAGGGATCCGACCTCCGGTTTGTCTGAGCAGAACTCCTTCCACCAGGATGGACGTTCCATCACCTTGTTGCCCTGCATCACCGTCGACCACAGGTTCTTGTACAGCTACACAGGAGAGAGACATGAAGAGAAGGAATGGGAGAGAGAGAGAGAGAGAGAGAGAGAGAGAATTGTACTGTATTGTTTATTGTTGAACTACTTGTGACTACTGATGGTGGACTGTCAACCTGGCACTGAAACACACACACACAGATATAATGTGTAGTCACTATCTTGATGTTCCAGCAATATTGCTCTTAACTTTCATGCCAATAAAGAGAGTTGATCTGACTTGAATTAAGAGAGAAATTGATTTAGAGAGAGATCAGAACTGGGAAATATGTAAGGGTCTGAGGTGGTATGTGTGTGTGTGTGTTTGTGTATGCTTGTGTGTGTGTGTGTGTGTGTGTGTGTGCCCTTACCTCTCCGTCAGCCTTGCCAATCGGAGAGTTGAGGATGAAATCGGGAGGTGCAAAAACATCCATCAGCGCTACCGCCTCATCCTTCAGCTGGAGTTGAGACAGAGAGAGAGAGAGGGAGAGAGAGGGTTAACAGCATCCATCAGTGTCATAATCTCATCCTTGAACTCAAAGGAAGGAAGGGAGGGAGGGAGGAAGGGAGGAAGGAAGCCAATTAAACTAAATGCTATGGGAATACGCTTACCTAAATAAAGAACATGCACACCTTTGTGTTTTATATCTGCAATTTCAGTTTAATATGCAGGGGAAATTATCAAATTATTCAGTATTGTGTTTGAAGTCAAACAAATGCTACCAGTAGTCACATGCAGGGGAAAAGGCAGTGCAGCTTTTTTTTTTTTACAAAACAGAGCAATAAGAACGATTAAATCCGATGTCTACAATGCCTTCAAAGCCTTCTTAAGAAATAATTTGGCAGTACATTATGGTGAGCAGTAAGAGAGAGAGACCTAGAGAGAGAGAGAGAGAGAGAGAGAGAGAGAGAGAGAGAGAGGGTCTTCTTGTACCTGAGAGCAGAGGGTGAGAATGGCAGTCTGGACCAATTCTGCTGGTTTCCTTCCAGAGACATAACCACCTGTAGAGGAACGACACTTTTAGAGACCATTACTGGAAAGCTCATAGAAGGTGTCATCTAGATCAGTGGTTCCCAACCCAGTCCTCAAGGACCCCCTGTCCTGCAAGTTTTTATTCCATCTTTACTCTTGCACACCTGATCCCAATGGGGCCTACACACTTTCATGCTGCTCTGTTCAGGTAGATCTGTCTCTACCAATCAGCATTAAGACCTTAACTGGATCAGGTGCGCAAGAGTAGAGCTGGAACCAATACTTACAGGAAAAGGGGTCCTTGAGGACTGGGTTGGGAAACACTGATCTAGATTCATATACAGTATATAATATTCACATCTAGATAATGCATTTGCGTTAGAGCTGACCCTGGTACAGCGTGGCCATGTGGTTGCTTAGGCTCCAGAGCCCATAGAGGGAACACAACTGGCTTAGCACTGGTCTGAGGCCAGCCGGTGTGTCCTGGTCACGGGTCAGATCGTGAAACCTCTGAAGGACAAAGTGCTCAATGAAGACGATGGCCAGAGAACGGCAGTAGTACACCTGAAACACACACACACACACACACACACACACAAAGGTAGAACATTAGAGCAGCAGAGGTTCTCATGCTGGATCTTTTTCCAGGATAAGATCTGAACTGAAAGAGCTGGTTTCTCTTGATGAGTTTAAACTGGTAAACATCAAACCTACAGTCTGTTTTCATTGGTCTGAACCATAGTGGAAAAGTTAGATTTTGTTGCATTTTTGTATTTGGTTCGTTTAGGTTCACACTGCCCAATTATAAGTGAACCAGGGCTTGTAAACAAAAATCACATGACTCATAAGTCACTCGTTCATTGGACAGTTTTGGTAACACATCATTCCACCAGGGTAGAGATTTTGGCAGCAGTGCGAAGTCAAAACAGTTCTGATTCCAATCCCTTTAACTTTAACTAAGCATGATGGACTTATCTGTGCTCTTCTTCTCTGGTGGTCATACCAATTAAGAACACATGAAGAAATAGCTGAATATGAGCATCAGTCCAGACTGACATGTTGTTATGCTAGGCTTTCAAAGCATGAGGAACTTTTGGTTATCATTTGTCAATATTTGTCAATGTTACACGTCCTGAATGAAGCGCTGGGCCCAAACTGGTGCAACACATTTATTTATAGGGGGGTTACCTGTGCAAACATTTAACACAGTGGTCAGCAATGCTCATCATCTCTTTGTGGCACTAGCTCTATCTCTGACCTCTGAACTTCCCTGTATCTACTTGAACTTAGAGTCCTACTTTACACATGCACTCAATGGACTTCACTTATTTTAGCCATCTACCTGTAGTACGCCATGCTGCCAACATGTTTAAACTGCACCTTGACATCTTCTACATAACACAGAAACAACACTGAACCTATATAGCCATAAACATATTTTAAGTTCCATAAATGTCTCTAGCTCAGTTAACTAATTCAAAACATCACTTTACACATTAACCTCTATTTACAGGATGACCTAGCCAGTCTAACTAGCCCTGTTACCCATTATATCTGCTGGCAGGGACATACAGTAAACCTAGCTTTCCAGCCTATGTTTCTACAGGCTTAACATTACAGGTCTGACTTGGCTGGCTAACTGCCTGTATTCTAGCAATACTCTTACTTTTAAACACTCTGAACACAAATAACATCATCTACAAGACACAGTAAAATGCTATTAACAAAACACAAACTTTTCACGGACTTTACCGAATTAAATGGCCGCTAGCGCTAACCGTTAATACCCATTACACTGTGGCTCTGTTCGAAACCGTTCCCTATTACAGAAATAGTGCACTATATAGTGTATCCGCCATTTTCTACTAGTGTCCGAATTCTCAACGGTTAATTTGATTCACTAAATAGTCCACTATAAAATACCCACAATGCACTACAAATTGTAGTGAACAGACAGTGTACCCTACAATTTCTCCTGTATACCACAATGCAATGTGATCGTGTCTTACCGAAGAAGAAGAAACAGCTAGCTAACATGTTAGCTAATAGAAACTGGTCTATTTACCGGTTGACAGCGTTAGCAAATCAACAAAAGACGTATCAGACTCCTCAGTCGAGTTTCCTCCGTTTTGAACCAAGAGCAGCAAAACTGCAGGAATCATCGTTACAGGTCAGCTGACTACTTTATCCACCAATACAGGACAGAAGGTGATATGAAAGCTTCTGCTAGTCATTAGCTCACAAGCTTGTTTACCAAACCAAAACAGCTTGCTGCCATTAGCAGACAGCACCAAAGTTGACAAAACCACACTTGCACATGATTAGAATTTCAACAATTTATTTGTAATTTAATGTTGAAAACTTGTCAAAATCAATACGACCTGAGTCCATTTCAACCTGCTGTCATGATGCTTGGTTTATTTACGTGATGCTGGGCGCATCCCGGTGCGTCACACGAATATCCAGCGCATTTTTTTGACGCAATTATATTTACTGTAGTGTCCGAAATTTCGTTCGGTCGTTGCCCATATAGTTCACTATATGATAAACACTACATGGGGAATAGTGAGTGAGGGAATGAGTGAACCATTCCGAACGCAGCCTGTGAGTTACCCCTGCTAATCGCCAATGCTAATATTAGCCCGTGAATCGCTAATGCTAACCGCTAGCGCAAGTTGCTAATGTTAATCGCTAGCGCGATTCACTTATACTTTCAGCACATACTCTCATCCCGGCCCCACACATTCAAATTCCCTTTGTATCCGACCCCAAACCAGTGTCCATAAAACTTAAGAGTTTACTTTTGTCACCATAGCAGTTCTTACCTGTGCAAACATTTAACACAGTGGTCAGCAATGCTCATCTCGGCTCTGTTCGAAACCGTTCCCTATTACAGAAATAGTTCACTATATAGTGTATCCGCCATTTTCTACTAGTGTCCGAATTCTCAACGGTTAATTTGATTCACTAAATAGTCCACTATAAGATACCCACAATGCACTACAAATTGTAGTGAACAGACCATCCATGGAACAGTACCCTACAATTTCTCCTGTATACCACAATGCAATGTGATCGTGTCTTACCGAAGAAGAAGAAACAGCTAGCTAACATGTTAGCTAATAGAAACTGGTCTATTTACCGGTTGACAGCGTTAGCAAATCAACAAAAGACGTATTAGACTCCTCAGTCGAGTTTCCTCCGCTTTGAACCAAGAGCAGCAAAACTGCAGGAATCATGGTTACAGGTCAGCTAACTACTTTATACACACCAATACAGGAGGTGATATGAAAGCTTCTGCTAGTCGTTAGCTCACAAGCTTGATTACCAAACCAAAACAGCTCGCTGCCATTAGCAGACAGCACCAAAGTTGACAAAACCACACTTGCACATGATTAGAATTTCAACAATTTATTTGTAATTTTATGTTGAAAACTTGTCAAAATCAATACGACCTGAGTCCATTTCAACCTGCTGTCATGATGCTTGGTTTATTTACGTGATGCTGGGCGCATCCCGGTGCGTCACACGAATATCCAGCGCATTTTTTTGACGCAATTATATTTACTGTAGTGTCCGAAATTTTGTTCGGTCGTTGCCCATATAGTTCACTATATGATAAACACTACATGGGGAATAGTGAGTGAGGGAATGAGTGAACCATTCCGAACGCAGCTCTATCTCTGACTTCTGAACTTCCCTGTATGTCGCGAAAGCGATGCGTGCTGACAGCTAAACTCAGAGCGCCCTCTGCTGCCCTTTTACTGTCCTAGCACAGACACATTATTATGTGTGTCTTTGGTTCTGCCACTGGCACAAATAACAATAAATCCTCACAATGTCTAGGCTATACGTTTTGGGGGGGGGGGGGGTATTACTATGCTTCAGTGTTTTGCTCTATAATATAGTCTATTGAAACCCCAATGGGCCACATCAACATTTGTCTCCTTACACCCCATGCGTTTATGGGTGGCATTTTTCTCACCTGGACAACTGAAGAGAACTAAAGGAGGAAACTCTCCCAACATGCTTGGTGTGGATACACCCTTAAAGAGCCTGTTTCTTGGTGAGTTTAAATTGATTATTATTCAAAGAGCTAATTTCTCTTGGTCAGGTTTAACTGATAATGAGTAATCTTGTGGCGGACTGGAAGAGCTATCTTTATTGTCTTTGCTTGGTTTACTCAAGAGTAACAGGTTTTGAAACTGTGACCCTGCTGCTTTGAAACTGGACTCCTTCCTTTTGGAGTGCTTCTATAGAAAATTTGACTTTGTTCTATCTTGAATGCGACTGTATTCTGACTTTATATATTGGGTTCCAAACCGTAAGCTCAAAAATTACTGACTGGTATATACCATTTTGGGTTTTTTGAAGGTCAATACCAATGTTTTTGGAGCTGCTGACACTGACCATTTTCATGCCCGCAAAAATCCAAAAAATTACAAGTATTCAGTGTTTCCCCCAGACATTTATTCTTGTCAGGGTGGAAAAACCTCTGAAGCAGCATTTAGACCATTCGGCTCTCCATCATATCAGAGGTGGATGACACTGGACACTGACTGGTTGATTTTTACTAAAAGGCCAAGATCAGCACAATATACTGGTCTCACCATAATACTGAGTGTCAGACAGTGGGTCAGACAGGACACAGTTTTACCAGTCAGAACATGTTTTCATAACCTAATTCTGAGCCACTGGGTGTGAAACACTGGGCGATGCCCATCCTTCCTGTGCGCAATGTTAGGTTGGCAGACAGAAAACAGATCTTCTCTTATTCCCACGCACCCCTCCCTCGCAAACACACACACACACACACACACACACAGATCAAGGTCCTTTGTTTCTATGAGAAAACTCTTCTAGGGCCTTTATTTTCAGACAATAAATCTGTTTTGAAGCAACAGTCCAGTCGACCAATCAGGCAATAAGTCAGTCAGTCAAGTAAGTCAGTAAGTACTGTGCGTAAGTAAATCAGTCAGTTAGTAGTAAGTAAATTAATATATATGTAAGAATTTACTAATACACAGAATTTGATGTTACAATCTTTTGTGCCATAATTCAAGGTGAGCATTCAAACAGAAGACCAATTCAGAACTAACCCACAAACATTCAGCAGATCAGAAACCGAATTATATCAGCAAACAGTTATACAAAGAAGTGAATACAGTATCACTCCGGCTACCATACCTGTACTATTATATGACATATAACCCCTGTTTTAATCACAAGTTAGATACTTCATATTTCTTAGTCATAAAGACAGATATTTGGACCCCAGCTGATATCTATACAGCCAGAGCAGCCATGATACCAGCAAACAATATGCAAGTCAGTCAATATGTCGATAAGTAAGTAAATCAGTAAGTCAGAAAGTAAGTTAGTTGGTCACTAAGTAAATTATAATTATATAATTATATAATGTCCCAGTAACATTATAGAGCTAATATAAATATTTAGAGTTATTAAGGCTTAGCATTTTACTGCCTGTTGACAGCAGAGACAGTCAAAGGTATAAAAAAAATCAATATTCCAAACATCCTCACGTACCAGTTTTTGTTTATAGATGATTAAAATATGTGATTTAGATGAGAGTCCAGTGTGGATCCTGCAGGTGTCTTTTCCTCTGTTTACAGATGCCACCATGATGAGATAATGTCCTGCATACTATGTATCATCATTTTTAGTAAACTGAATTTTAAACTGAGTTTTATTGAATTGAACTTTAAACATTTTGACTGAAAAAAAAGTCATGAATGAATGGAACTTCTAAACAGACCATGGATTTTGCTGAAAGTGACACTTCCAGCAAAAACTCCTAACATGAACGAATTCCTTACTGCATGGAAAACAAAAACAGAAAATGCCATACAAGTCTTTTATTTGGCAAGGGTGACCATTTGCTATACTGGAGCCAGTGGTGTATTAGAAAATGTCATAACACCCGGTGAGCTAATGAATCAAGACAAATACTGGAGCTAATGCATGTAAGCTCTACAGACAATCCTTGTTTTGAACAAACACACACACACACACACTAATACAGTGATTCTCAACCTTTTTCATATCCATGACCCCTAATTTAGTCCACATTAGAGCCACAGACCCCCATTTGATGAGATTTTGTCTCTCTGACCCAAATCTGAGAATATCTTTATTGCCAGATATGATTTTGTCCAGAATCCCATGACTATCTGTATTGTAGGTAGAGAGAAAACAGAGAAACTATGACCAAAACAGTCATTCTTCTACATTCTCTAATTGTGTTCACTTCTTGTAAATTTAATAATGCTGAAGTTTAACAATTCATCAGTTTGCTGGGGACCCCCTGGAACCCCCTCAAGGACCGGACCCCACGTTGAGAACCACTGCACTAATACACCTTATCCTGGGTTTCAATGGAGAGTTTACCGTCCCACCATGGCCTAATTGCTCCTGTAAGTTCATGGAATTTCTAAAGAAAGAATCTAAAGATATTGTATATCGGTATTGGCCTTCAAAAACCCATATGGGTTAACAAACACACACACACACACACACACACAGCAGGCGGATACAGGGGTTGAACTTGGGAAAGCGGTGTTAGTGTGAGTGTCCTCTGAGGGAAGCCAAGCTAAACTCTGTCTCTGCTCTTCACACACACATATAAACACACAACGGAGGGAACTGAGGTCAGCCAAAACATGGACTCTTATTGAATCCCGTGAAACACAGATGAAGGAGGGACAGAAAGCGTTTTGGACTTATTAAACTGTCTGCACGTGCACTTTGGAAGCGAGAGGCTAACATGGCGTGGCCCTGATCCAAACAATGGGGGACTACAATGTGTCTCAAATTTCATAGGACTGCCAGCAAGTTAAACTCTATTTATACGTACACTAAAAATGAGACAAAGGTGACAATTGACTCCAGATACGACTTTTTGACTTTGGGAGTTAACTCTGTTGGAAAGAAACATTATCAACAACCATTATCAAGGCTACATTTTAACCACGGGCGTCAATTGGGAATGGCAAGGTGTGGCACCCTCTTAGAGCAGTGGTTCTCAACCTGGGGGTCAGGACCCTCAGGGGTTGCAAGATCATTTGGGGGGGGGGGGGTCGCGAGATGATTTGTGGGATAGGAAAGAAACATTTCTACTATACAAATTATCATGTCTATTTTTTCTGGTTTTCTCTCCTTTTTGTTTTTTTGTGAAACACTGGTTTTCATCCTCTAGGCCAGTGGTTCTCAACGTGGGGTCCGGGGACCACCAGGGGTCCTTGAGGGGGATCCAGGAGGTCCCCAGCAAATTGATCAACTGTTAAACTTCACCATTATTTAATTCACTAGAAGCTAACACAATTAGAGAATGTAGAAGAAAGACTATTTTGATCATAGCTTCTCTGTTATCTCTCTACCTACAATACAGATAGTCATGGAATTCTGGACAAAATCATATCTAATTAAAACTGCAAGCAGTGATGAGCGGGCCCTCGCCTCCGTGTGCAAGTCGGGGTGTGCCGCAGTCGGGGTGTGCTGCAGCCGCGGCGTCGTTACCAGACACCGACCGGTCGACGTGGTCCACACCATGAAAATTCCATGTAAATCATGTGGCGATTGTCAGACAAGGCTTACTTCCTGTCGCCAGTAGGTGGCGCAATGACTGTGACTCCCAATTGGCTTGTATATGTCCTCAGGCCTGGACTGTTGTCCAGCATGTGAAATCTGGTGCAGATCGGACAATGTACACTCAAGTTCACACAACTTCCTGTTGCCAGTAGGTGGCGCTATGACTATAACCGAATATCGGAATGTAGATGTGTTCAGGCTGGGACCGTTATCAAACCTGTGAAGTTTGGGGCAGATTTGACCATGTACAGTGGCGTTACAACCCACTTCCTGTTTCCTCTTGCCAGTAGGTGGCGCAATGACTATAACTGAATATCGGCATGTAGATGTCGTCAGGCCTGGACACTAGTCAAACGTGTGAAGTTTGGGCCAGATTTGACCATGTACAGTCACGTTACAACCCACTTCCTGTTTCATGTCACCAGTAGGTGGCGCAATGCCTATGACTCCTAATTGGCCTGTAGATGTCCTCAGGCCTGGACTCTTGTCCAGCATGTGAAATCTGGTCCAGATTTGACCATGTACAGGCCAGTTACAAGTCACTTCCTGTTTCGTGGCGAAACACGGAAATTCGACGCCACGCCACGCCCACGCCCACGCCCACGCCCTGTGACGAAAACTCAAGCTTTTGATAACTTTTCATCGTCAAACTCTTTTATACACGCTGACCAAGTTTGATGTGGATCGGATCAACCGCCTAGGAGGAGTTCGTTAAAGTACGACCCCTGCAAACGCCCAAAAACGCCCAAAAATGTCGCAATCAATTCAAAATGGCCGACTTCCTGTTGGTTTTAGGTGCATGGTACCACCAGACTTTTTTTTAAGTCTGGACATGATACACGTGCCTACCAAGTTTCGTAAGTCTAGGACAAACGTACGGCGAGGGATACTCCGTTGAAATTTTGTAGGGGGCGCTATCGAGCCGTTTTGCCACGCCCATGCGCAAGACCCATAAAATATATAATTTTTCACCACTTCTGACGCGTGTGCAAAGTTTCGCAACTTTTCGAGCACGTTTAGCCCCTCAAAAGTGCGTTTTTTTTGTCCGGCAAAAAATAATTCGGGGTTTATTAATTGAAAAGTTCTTCATTCAACGTGTCAAATACAGTGAGCCAACATAGAACTGCATATTATGGAGATGCACCTTTTTTGGCTCAACTAATCCTACTGTCATTGTAAAAAAAAATGACTAAAGCTAAGACTGTATAAATACAGCCAGGATAGCCATGTGTTCGCATGTCTGGTGTCACCTTATGAAAACAGATCAGCACAGCACTCGTTGTTGTTTCTAATCGGCAGGCTTAAAGCCAAATCCTGAAGACATCTATCTGCTTTGGAGAGCAATCTTGACAAGATATGACCAATATCCCCACGGTTTTACTGGAATTCCCACCTGACATTTGCCCCCATGTGAAGAAGACATTTCATAACCCTGGGACAAAAGTCAGACCGCGGGCAATGCATCGTTGAATGTCAACAATGCCTTGGTCTCTTTGAAGATAAAAGGTTTCTGAAGGACTCTGAGATGGCCCGGCCAAAGGGTCGAGCTAAAGCTGCAAAAGAAACCAAAATCTGTCCTTTGAACGAAAATCAAAGGATGTGTCTATGTTTGAACTACGACACGTGTGTTGAAATACACGGCTCAACTCCCAGGTCCTCTTGGATCGCTGTACTCCTCATCCTGTCACCCTGCAAGCAACACCTCTGCAATCTTATTCTTTTGGTCACTACCCAGAACTCATGACCATAGGTGAGGGTCGGAAAAAAGATAAATGGGTAAATTAAGAGCTTTGCTTTGTGGCTCAGCTCACCATGGTGGTCAATCTCACAATCCTTTTTACCCTCACTTCTGACTAAGGCCCACAGACACCCATCCTCCTCTGGTTGGGGCAGTTGCTCACCCCGCACCTGGATCGGACAGGCCGCTATTATGTGGGTGAGAACCACTGTCTCAGATTTGGAGGTGCTGACCCTCGCCCCAAACTGCTCTCATGTACATGAGCTATCACAGTCTGATGAAGGCAGCAGGACAACATCATCCGCAAACAGCAGAGATGCCACCACAAGGTCAGTGAACTGGCAATCTCGGAACCCATCGTCTATCGGTCTGACGACGATTAGACTCTGGGGGCGACGGCCAATATTTCGGGGTTTCCGGTCTAGCCAGCGGACATCCGGGCCAAGACTTCCTCTTCTGTGTGCCAGTCATTGTTTACAGTTGCTAATCAGGCTGTACAGTTGCTAATCGGACTGTCAACAATGACCGGCGCACGGAAGAGTAAGTCGTGGCCCGGACGTCCGCTGGCTACACCAGAAACCCTTATATATTGGCCGTCGCCCCCAGAGTCTAATCGTCGTCAGACCGATAGACGATGGGTTCCGAGATTGGTGAACTGGACTCTCTCTAGACCTCGGCTGCACCTTGACTTCTTGTCCATAAATATCAGCAACAGGAGGGGGGACAAAGTACATTCTTGTCAGTCCAGCACCCACCTTGAAAGTGCTTGACTTAATGCCAAGAACAAAAACACAACTCTTATTGTGAGTGTATAGGGACTGAATGGCTCACAGAAGTGGACCCAGCACACCATATTCCCACAGCACGTCCTACAGCATAGACCATAGTTCTTTTCCAAATCCACAAAACACATGTTGATTGGATTGTTCCTCCTGAAATCGATGTTTGACCATGTGCAGGAGTCTTCTTTCCAGCACCTTGGCACAGGCTTTCCCAGGGAGGCTGAGCAGTGGGTTTCCTTAATAGTTGGAACACATCCTCTGTCCCCTTTGTTGAAGATGAGGACCACCACCACTGTCTGCCAATCCAATAGGTCAATACTATATGAATGACTGTAAATTGAATAGTGCTTGGATGGGTACTCATATGGGCTGATCTACGTAGTACTCGGTAGTCGTATCAGTTCTGAAAAATTGGTATTGTTTACCTATGTATTAAGGCTAAGACCTCACTGTAACTCTGAAACTGACGTGAGATGTCAGTTTAAAATAAAAATAAAAATTGTGAATTTTTCATGTGAGCATATCAGCTAAAAAATAACTAAATATTGTGGTGGTTCAAAGCTCCTCAGAGCGTTTCGAGTCTGGTGTTTGGAGGAAGAGGTGTGAATGGACAGGAAACTGAGGCGTGAAGGAATTCATGACGCTAGACATGCAATTTCAATGAAGCAACATGTGGAATGTGTTCTGGAATAGAAACCCTTCCTCATAGACTGATATAAGAGAGAGAGAAAGAGCGAGAGCTAGAGAGAGAATTTCTCTTTAAGAGTTTTTAAGACATTTTTATGCAACTGGAATTGAATTTGAGAACATTTTTAAAACTTTATTTTAAACAAAGCTAGCAAAAACAGACTATTTCTGATTGAAGATAGCTAATGAAAGTACTGACACTGAAAAAGGTCAGTTTAAGAAAATGGACACAATTGTTAAGGGACATGTAGTCCAACTGTGTTTAGTAAAGCAAATATGATGCATACTGTACCACTAACTCTGTATCAATGGGGACAAAAAAATTTGTTATTACATGGTGAGAAAATAAGACCTCCAATACCTGGATTTTAATACTTTTTAAGGCCTTAAATATAGATACGTTACTCTTTAAGGACCCCTGCACACCTGACTGAGTGTGTGCGACGAGTGTGTGTGCAGTGCATGCAGACACATAATCACTACATCGCTTACAGGCGTGTATGCTTATTGGAATATATGCTAAAAACTTTTTGTTTAAGTGTGTGTATACTTTAAATGTTATGTGTATATTTTTCTGAGTGGGAAACAATAGTGAATATAGATGCGTGCATTTCTGCAGAAAGTAGTCAATTTCATATTTATCTCTTATTACATGTGACAGAGTTGGAGAGCAACTTATTGTTACTGATGGGTGAAAACCTCATATCTCCAGAATGTCAACTTTTCAGGAACTAAGGACAGCCTTGTTTTTAGCTTGACCACGGTGCATATTTGAGTTTATCCAATGGAAAGGCCAGTGTGCATGTGAGTCTCCACACCTGTGAGTGTGTGTATGTGTATATACAGTATACTATATGCAAGTGTGTGTGTTTGCCTTACCTGGCTGTTGTTGTGGGCCTCAAAGTTGTCCTTGCTGCAAGCCCTCTGCTGTTCCAGCCTCCTCTGGCTCTCCTCCAGCAGGAAACACACCAGCCACTTATAGGCCGCCAAAGGTACTGATGACAGAGCGAAGACGACATTCGATTATGTTGGGAAATAGAGTTTATAATAGTTTATTCTAAGGTTTGACCCAAATGGGTTTGAACAAAATCTGAGAAGTGGGCGGGACGCGATTCAGGAGTCTGGAACCAGGCTACCAAAGTATTGGATTTTTCACGCCCATAGTCGCAATGAGAAGCACAAGAAGCATAAATGCCAAGATATGGTGATGGCATGTCCACATTCATACAGAGCTCACGCAGTGTCAGGCCACACAGACAGCATGAAACCAGGCATTAGAGTGCAAAATAAGCATCGATAAGGAGGGAGGACAGTCCTCTCCTCAGACTGTCAAGAGCAGTGGTATCAATAGTATTGTATAAATATTAGTAAGCAATACTATAATGTATACTACTTGCTAAGAAGTATTAAATAAGACATTTTATTGGTGAAATGCAGAAACAGTCATACATACTGTACATGGCCCAGTGGTGGAACTAGAAAACAACTTACCCAAACACTAACTCTGTATAAGAGCCTGGTTTATTTGGCACTTGCTGTTAGAGAGGGGTGTGTGTGTGTGTGTGCGTGTGTGTGTGTGTGTGTGTGTGTGTGTGTGTGTGTGTGTGTGTGTGTGTGTTGACGTGAGGGGTGAGCGACTGTAGTTTATGGCAGCCAAGCTATGCACAGGAGGAAGCTGGGTATGTGTGTGTGTGGTATGCAGTAGAGATGGTAAAACCATGAGTAATGACAAATACACTCTCTGGCGATTGTGGAGGAGACCAGGAGGCTTTAGGGCTGAAGAACACTCGATACGCATGAGATCAAATATTCATCATTTACGCTGGAGCAATAAATTTGCAAACTACGTCATAAGTAGAACTACGTCAAAAAACGTTAAAGGATTTCAAACAGTTGCAATTTTGAGGTATGCTTGACCTCCCGTGTGAGTTGGAATACTACTAACAGTCGCAAGATAAGACAAATGAGGCATTAATTTGCATCCAAATAATTGATATATGCTCTCCTGGTGGCTCAGCGGGATAACGTGCATACCATGTGCAATCTTCACTTCAAATATGGCTCTAAATCTATGTTGTCTCTGTCATTTCAGTCTCTCCTCTGTTCACCAGCAAATTAAGTGGAAATATGGCATAATTGTACTTTTTCTTAAGTTTTGATTTAAGTATTATTCTTCACTACTCTTCACCACATCCTTTTGTACAAATGTTGTAGGCTCTCAATAAGCATTATATCAGAAACTGCACAATAGTAAACTGCATCTGCATTAAACCTGTACAAGCATGTGGAACAAACGGTAGCTAACTGTAACATTAAAATCACAACGAAATGAGAAATGGCTTTGTCACCTTGCCTAGCTAATTTCCCATGTCACAATATTTAACCATGAATGGCAAAAAAATTACAAAATGTTTATTTTCTTGTATTTTTATATCAAAATCCCATTACTTTTACTTCCTGTAAAATAGTGTATCTTTAATGGATACCAAGGGATTTTTGAACAATCCCGCCCTACCATCACATAAAACTGCCTTTCTCTCCCTAACTGATATCCCATTGGTTTACACTTCTGAATGATCCCATAGCGTTCGGATTTTTACTTCCAATTCATTTGAATGAGGCTGTGAAAAATAGACTGATTTAACACGTACTGTATGTGAACATATTCAACAATAGATCCCGCTACTGTGATTTTCAACTGACGTTTGGTCATATTCTTTTAGAACATAATTTCGCCAAATAGCATTTTATTGACAGAAGAGAACGTAGCGGAGGGATACATGCCTCCGCTATGTTCTCATTCGAATGAATTGGAAGTAAAAATTTGAACGCTACAAACTCATCCCAGCTGCATCCAATCTTGGTGATTAATTTATATTCTGGTTTTCATGGCGGTCAAGTGCCGAATAACCCCCATGTTAAACTAAGTGGAATATTGCTTTAAGAGGCTACTTTGAACTAAATAATTATCATTTAAGAAACTCATCAACTACTTTTTTCTTTTACTGAAGAAGATTTTTTACACCAATAACTTTACTTCTACTTTTGTACTATTTCCAGCCCTCTGCACATAAAATAGCCAACTGGTCAAGAGGCATAGCACTTGACCAATGATTCAGCTGCTTTAACATGAAGGCGGGACTTCTCCCTTTAATTCAAATGGGAGTGTAGTCTAGTGCTCACTCACTGGTCTGTAGGAGAAACTACCTGTGTATATTCAAAACAGTTACTCTGATGATATGAAATGTATTATTAAGGATGCACTTTACCTTTGATAACTTATTTTGAATTTATTGTAATGTAATGACCATTTATATGTTTTTTTATATGCCCTTTTATATGTTTGATTTGTGTTGTATTTCTCATGTTTTTATGCCTGAGAGATTGAAATATTGACATATTTGTGTAATTTAATGATGGATTTAAATACACATTAAAAAAAACAACTTAGAGTGGACCTGACCCTGAGGTTGCTAGGGAAGCAACCGCAAAGATTTTCTCTCTCTCTCTTTCTAACACACACACACACACACACACACAGATGTTTGGCACATGTGGTGAAAGGGAGAGAGAGAGAGAGAGAGAGAGAGAGAGAGAGAGAGAGAGAGAGAGAGAGAGAGAGAGAGAGAGAGAGAGAGAGAGAACACACATGTCCAATATGCCTTTACTGGCTTTTGAATAATTTGTATAGGCACATGTTCTCAGTTTTGGAACCGTTTGACATTATTGTATGTATTGATTATTATGTGCTACTGTATCATTCGTGTTTTAAAACGTAATCATTTTTCATCTATGGTTTGAATGTGTAAACTGTTTATTGGCTTTTCAAAATGGACATTTTGAAAACTGCTCTGGCAATATTGTTTCTGATCACCAGTCATGCTGTTAAAGTTATTGAATTGAATGAAAAAACACACAGAAGGGGAGAGAGATAATGAGACAAAGGAAAATTCCTCATCTGCAATATATTACAACTCTATAGAAGCCATACCTCTGTAGGGTATAATTCTATAAATTCCTTAATCTTTCATAGAAGAACCAGATGCCCTTGGTTGAAAAAACTATGTTAAAGTCTATTGTATAAATACCAAGTCTGTATCAAACCAAGCTAACTGTAGCTAGCTAATCATGGCTAATACCAGGCAGGGACATGTCCTACTGCCCCCTGCTCTGCTTCCTGCTCTTTCTGTTGGCAGTATAAACAACAAACGATGTTGGAATTTGAAGCATCATTTAAAAATCTCCTACACAATACTTGAACTCTTGGTAAGTTAAAGCTGTTAGGTAGCTAGCTAGGTGTGACAAGGCTAATCTATTATAAAACATGACTTAGCTATCAACCAAGAAACCAAATCAGGAAATGTAAGTTTCTTGATTTGAAGTAAAAATCTGTCGTTTGCTGCCTAAAAGCAAGCCTTTTAGCTTGCTGAACATTTTAACCATTAAACATGAAGTTGAGTATCTGGCATATGTGGATGTTTTAGGGTGGTGGGTGAGTGGCTGCACAGCCAGAGTTTGCCAATTGCAGATAGAGGGAGCTATTGCTATTTGACTTGCATTAGGAAACTAGAAATAACCGCCTTGCGGTTGTATGCCTCCGCCAATAAACTTTGTTTTATCATTGCAAGGACAGTCTTTATTTATTGAACATATATAATTAATGTGATTATTAGGTCAACAAAGGATTTTGGTGTCTGCAAAAGTAAGTGACAGCACTTCCACCGTTTTTGTAGAATGACCCAAGATCGTTTTCTCAGCTACAGTGGTAAGCAAAACATTATGATGTCACAGTTAAGTTGACCTTTGAACTTTTGGATATAAAATGTAATCACTTCATTTTATCTTATTAGACATTTGTGTGAAATTTTGTCATAATTAGCGTATGAATTCTGAGTTATGGCCAAAAACATCTTTTGTGAGGTCACAGTGACCTTGACCTTTGACCACCAAATTCTAATCAGTTCATCCTTGAGTCCAAGTGGACGTTTGTGCCAAATTTGAAGAAATTCCCTCAAGGCGTTCCTGAGATATCGTGTTCACGAGAATGGGACGGACGGACGGACAACCCGAAAACATAATGCCTCCGGCCACGGCTGTCGTGGAGGCATAAAAAGTGAGGGGGACAGATTTGCACTTTGCCGAAGGTCCAGAGGACATAGGTTGCCTTCAAGTCATGTTGAGATGAGTGCACATGAATGACCCAACAAAGTCGTAATTACCAGACAGAAAGACTTTCTGTGAGCCCCGAGTTTCCCCGAGTTGTGATTTCAACATTTCGGGTTGTCAGTGGTCAAAATCATGGCGGATTGTTCTGGCTGTTGTAGACAGTAAGAGATTAACATTATTATTTTGTATTGTTGTTTTGCAGCCCTTTGATAATAGATGTTGTTATTTGGTAAGCCTCATCACTTTGCCGATAATAGAGGAGCAAGAAGACAAGTTTATTATTATTTCCGACCAATACCACTTGAATGCTCAACAAGTCGTATTTCCGACTTCCGAACTCGCAAGTAGAAACTTCCGAGAACAACTTGAAGGCTTTGAAGGTATTAGGATTTGACCGATACAGGTTTTTGGAAGCCCATACAGATAATAATATTTCAAATTTTTTTGGACTGAAGATATCAGTTGCTGATATTTTGGGCCAATATTCAACATCTTTAAATTTAACCATTATTATGCCAAAAAAAAAAAAAATCTAAAATTGTACAATTACTTAGTGTTTCCCCCAGAATTTTATTCTTGGCAGGGTGGAAAATCCTCCAAAACAACATATTGTAGGTAGACGACTGGCTGATATCCCATTTTTAATAAAAGGCCAATTATGGCCCCATATATCAGTAAACTGAAACATCGGTATCCTACCTGCAGAGTCCATACACTCCTCCATCGTTGCTGCTGCAAACTTGCTTTCCACGATCTTATTGAAATCTTCCAGGAAATTCACAGACTCAAGAGGAGATTCGATTCGCACACCAACTAAAAGCACACAATACAGCATTAAAAGCTTTAAATCAACCGGTCAGATTTCTTTTAATTTACTCACCCTTAACACTGTCGGTACATTGCAAGTGAATCTGAATCTAAGACACTTGGTCAGAGTAAAGAATTCAATTTCAAGTTAGCCTTTTGTAGGAGTGGTAAAAAAAAGTGATTGTTGTGACAATTGCAGATCTACATTTTGCGATTCTGCATCAATGTAGAAAATAAAAAAATATATATATAAATACAGTATATATCGACTTTCAATCAGTCAATCAATTCAATCAATTAATGGATGAGAGTACTGACTGTGGTGCTTGGCGTGGAACCAGCTGAGCAGGTAGTTGCTGGTCTGCTGCAGCAAGACGTTGTTGTCACCTTCGTAAGTACAGGTTGGGTCGTTGTCGTTACGGATATCACCCAACCGGTTCACTGAAAAAGTAAGTATAATAAGTAGTTAGGTCTGACAGTGTGTGTGTGTGTGTGTGTGTGTGTGTGTGTGTGTGCACGCGCAACTCACTGGCCAGGTATCCGTGTCCACCGCAGGCCTCCCTGCACTCCTGGATTCCCCTCTGGGCGGTCCATGAGCCCAGTGGCTTACTGGCGCAGCCTATGGCATGGATCTCCCTGCCCAACTCCGCCTGGGAAACACACACACACACACACACACACACACACACACACACAGAAAGACGACAGGTAACATGAGAGTATAGTAAACACAGTATGATATGCATCCCAGGGTGTAGACACACACGTCTCCTCTTTACTCACTTGTCTGTCACTCTTGTCCTTCATCATCAGCCCGATCTGGAACTCGACAAAGTTCATGAAGGTGGTCTTGGAGAAGTGGTCCAGAGCATACATTGCTGCCAGGTAGGGGATCAGACGCCATTGCTGTAAGCACACACAATAACACAATAGAACAGAATAGAATAGAATAGAATAGAATAGAATAGAAGCTTTGCAATTGTGTCACAACTCGCCTATCAACCATGGCTATGCATCATGAAGACCCGTTGGAGAATTGCCTGTTAATGTCTAAGTATACTGTATAACAACCAAGCTAGAAAAAGAGAGCTAGCTGAAAAAGCTTTGTTTCCAAATGTAGGTTATCTAACATCTAATATCTAGCAATCATATCTAGGTGTAAATACATGGTCATCCCCTTTATTCCGACCTGTAGCTGGTACTCCAAAACAGGAATCTCCTCTGTGTCTTTGGGTCCAAACTGTCGCCTGGTGGCCGAGAAGCGAATGGCCACGGTCAAGGCCAGCTTCAGATTGACCACCGCCATCCTGGAGAGGGACACCCTGCCGCCCGACAGGGCGCCTAGAGACGCCCCGAAACGTTTGTTGGGGTCCTGGAGGAGTGGTGAGAAAAGAACAGAAGAGATAGCAAAGGGAACAGAATGAAAGAGACTGGAAACGATTAAGAATCTAAACTGAAGAACCAAACAAAACAACATGTCGTCCCCCACAAATGATGTAGTCCCCCTCTGGGCCAATCAGTAACAAGGTATACAAATGCAATAAATGTCCAAGTCTCAAGTCTGTGCAATACATTTACATTATATGCTAGTCTTTTCCTTTTGCCATTTGTGCCGCCCCATATTGAATGATGCAGTCACCCCTTGTGCCAATCGGTAAATAAATGAAAAAGCCTTATAGTGGATAACTGGTTTTCAAGAAACTCAAAATGGTGGAAAATCTGCATTAGATGGTCTTGGATGCAAATTTGTAGAACAAATGGATATGTGCACTGAATTTCATGCCATTCCAACTTCAAATTCCAACTTCCAAATGCAGCAAAACAGTTGTGAGATGCAGCATTTCCCCAAGCTTCATCAAAATCTGATCAGTGGTGTCTGAGATATTGTGTATGACGAATGGAGGAATGAAGAGACTGAGCCACAGATTTCCTTGTGGGGGACAATAAAGAGGAAAAAGGTAAACTTGTTTTTTGTTTAGCTTCCCCTCTATCTCTTCTATCCATCGTCCTCTCAAGGAACGCAGAAATCCCCTCCGGAACCTTCTCCGGATTTCAACAATTAACCTAAATATTTCCCCATGTCCAATAATAAAGGTTCCATGCTCAACTGTGCCAAGGTGTGAATCATCTGATATCGTCTTTGCTGGCCCATTAACAGTTCCAGGTTATTGGGATGTTTCTTCCAAGACCACAACTGTCCTGGCTATTTACATCTCTCATGGGGTAACGGAGGAATTTTCTATGCCTGGTTGTCATTACCAGTCTTCCCACCATGTCCATGTAGCTTCAGGCTCCTGAAAGCCCATTAAAAACACTGAAGCAGCAGCCTTAATCTGAACACAGCATGGGACTCCTGAACTCACAACTGTTAAAGGCTAACTGCCTGGGCTCCAGTCTTTGTTTATTCAGACACTGCCTTCTGGCACTGTGTGTGTACGTGCATGTGTATGTATGTGTGTAAGTAATCCAATGCACTGACGCATGTGCATTAAGAGCTGTACAAGTGTGTGCAACATTGGGGAAGGGAAAGTACCCATGGGCTTTGGTGCCAAAATAAACACTGCACGGTATACATGGGAATTTATATGCAGCACTTAGCTAATTCTTTTTTTTGGCAATTTTTTATTGATCCCTAAAGGAGAAACCTTTCTTCCACAGGGAGGTCAGAGGTCAGGGTCAGCTACCGAACAGCAGCCCTGGAGCTGGTAGGGGTTCAGGTCCAGATTCACTAAAAGGTTTGTGCACGGAAGAGCGCTAAATCATCAAAACGACCACATCAGAATGCCATGCTATTCACTCACCATGCTCGATGAGTGCAAATCTAACAGCACTGGTCAAAAAATAAATCCTCTTTGTGCCTATCATGGTCATGCATATGGAAATTATATACAATTCTCATTATTTTGACCACATAATATTTATTCGTAGAGGTTGCGCCTAATTCACTCACACTTCACAACACCAACTCCATCAAACATCTGTAGCACATATAAGACACTGTGAAAGGTGCCGAAAAAGACTTTGACAAAGAGTGCGACCATTTGGAATGGCTGCTTTCATTGCCGCAAGACTGATATTGTGTTTCACATACCATGTGTATGTGAAATATGTGCCAGACAGGACCATCAAACGGCGGTTGGCACCATGTAGTTCCTAGAGCAGATCAGACTAGAGAACGCTCCAGTTATGAAGCGGCTTGGTGGATTTGTCTTACAGCTGAAGCTATTTGCAATTGTGATGAAGGGGCTATTTGCTTGCTCAGAGCTCTTTCCAGCGCTTTTCCTTCCGTAAGACGAAAACTCTGCACTCTTAGATCAAGCAACTGAGGTGCAATGTGCAGATTGCCCCTGCAACGCAATCGAAGTGAATCTGGACCTCAGTGTCTTAGGGCGTTTTCACACCTGCGCTTTTAGTCCGGTTAAATCGGACTCTGGTTCGTTTTCCCCCTTGGTGCGATTCGTTTGGGCAGGTGTGAACACAGTAATCACACTCTTTAGAGGAGGTGGTCTCAGTCCGGTCCCAAACGAACTCTGGAGCGGTTCGTTTGTGGTCGGAACGTGATCCGACCTCGATCCGACCCAACTACCAGGTGTACTCAATTTACTCCACAAGTTTGAGCTAAACGGCTCCTGTAGCCAGGTATAGCAGGTATAGCATTTTCAAGACGTTTCCTCGAAGTGCATTCCGCATTCTGCTGGTACAGATTTGCCTGGTATATTGCCCAGATAATTACAACAGTTATGAGCAAATGCCAACTCTGCCGTTGCTCCATGTTGCATAGCAATGTGCACTAGTCCAGAACACAGGACCTTCTTCCTGTATTTACTTTCTTGCTCCCGCCCCAGACACATCTGACCAATAAGCAGAGTGAACATTCTCACGTGGTTTGTAGTGATGCATTTTGGTTCGCTTGGATTTTTCTCTGTGTGAAAAGAAACCGAACCAAGGGGAAAACGCTCCAAGTTTACAAACTCATCAACTGATTTGGACCAGAGCAAACAAACTATAGGTCTGAAAACACCCTTAGTCAAGGACACTTCAGTAAGGTGGATGGTTTGCTGTCACAGGCGGTTGAACCCTTGACTTCCAGCTGAAGGGGGGTCTTCCAACTCACCACACCTCCATGATAAATTACTCAACTTTCCTTTTACTGTCACTCAACAAAGTGCTGATATCTCCAGACTTAAGTGAGCATTTACACGCACAGAGAATTTAGTTTGAAAATTGTTACTCCAGTAACCTGGCTTTGGGTTCATGCATATAAATATCATAACTGGGTTAGAATAACCCGGTAAGCTCATACTTTATGAGAAACCCGGTTGTAGATATTAAACGGGTTACTGTGGCAACACCTTACTGCTTTCTTACTGCTTTTCACTTCTGCTTTTCACCGTTTGCACAGCATTATGGGTACATTTTGATGTCAACAAAAAACACGGCAGCGAGAAGTACTTACCCATACCATTGGGATTAACCACTGTAGTAGAGGTAAGTGACTAGGGAGGGGGAATATTCTGTTAACTTGTTTATTCATGGCTTGGCATCTGGGAGACTCAATCACAGGGTATCAAAGGTTCATGGAAACAGATTAGGCTAACCTGAATAAAACCTTAACGAGAGTTTGCTGTGGTTCTCAGAGTGAGGTACGGGGACCTCCCGGGGTCCTTGAGGAGGTTCCAGGGGTCCATGAGGTGGTTTTACTATATAAATAAATTCCCAATCAGAGAACGTGTAAGAATGACTCTCCTAGGCTTCACTCTCACCACTTTTATCTCCCCACGTATAGTGTAGACAGTTGTACAATTCAAAACTAATTAATCAACAGCTAAATCTTCCCATATGGGTTCCTGGGACTAAATCTGATCAAATAGGGGTCCATGGTCTAATTTCTAATTATTTGGGGTTCTGTGACCAGAAACTGTTTGAGTACCCCTGCTCTATTGGAAATGTCTACAAACCTTGAAAGGTGTAACATAGCTCCCATCAGGTGTAACGTCTCCCGTCTTATTCAGCATGTTCTCCCGTGGGATCCTCACATTGTGGAACAAAGCAAACCTGTCAGGGAAAAAAGAAAAAGAAAGAACAAAAAGTAAAAACCAAGACAGAAAAATAGCTTCGGTCTCATGGACACTGGCAACATGTATGTAACAGAAAAGCAAAAAAAAATATTGTATTCACTATGATGTGGTGATGTGGTATTAAGCCTACATTGCTATTGCCATATGTTATGCACCAAAGCCAGAAAATGAGACAGACAACATCAAAATGAAGTAAATTTAAATTATGTCAAAGGAGATATGGACTGTATGAAGCACATTTCTGATAGGACATGGCCACGGGGCAGGAAACTAACTTTTTGGACTACAGACTGGCTTGTACATTCACCAGCCACTTCAATGATTTTAGCAGCCAACTGTGGCCAACACCGAACACACAGACTCTGATACAGTTCCCAGTCTTTTAGCACAGTTTATTTTTAGAGTTTACTAACAAAAGGTAAGTGAAGACATCTCTTCCTCCACATCCTTTCCTATGTCGTCTTCTCTGAGTCTTAAATTCTTCCTCATAAAAACACTGGGAGCCCAGGTTGGTCTGTGCTGTAATGTGTGAATGAGCCTCCCTCTAGTGGCTTTAAACAGTCTGATGCAAAACATTATCATATTAATAGTATAAGATTCTTTTATTCTTTTTTTTACATTTTTGAAGGCCAATTCCAATATTTTAGGATTGAAGCTGTCAATAGCTGATATTTTGTACTGATACTGACCTTTTTTTGTGCCAAAAGTATTCTGTAACACCCATACCACTACTACTACTACTACAAATAACAATAACAATAATAATAAATAAATATGTAATCAGTCGAAATGCATCATATAAGAGGTGTATGACACTGACTGGACCAGATCCCATTTTTAATAAAAGCTCAACATCGGCCCCAGATATCTGCAAAATCTAATCCTGACGGAACCCACAATCTCTTGTCACTCAGCCCTACAGCCAACACTCCTTTACACACACACACACTTTTCTATTAAATGCTTCTGTCACCTACCCATTATCCACTCCGTTCTGGCCCAGTTTCTTCCCCATGTCTCCAACCATCACACCAGGCATGGCCAGCAGGGTTTTGGGATCTCTTACCTACAAGACAAATATAGGAATGGATATAGCTATACTGTATGTGGGATTTGATTGTCAGTTTGTCTGTAAATTGTCTGTCAATTTGTATTGTAAAAAAAAAAAAAAAAAAAGATACATTGTGCAATATAGGATGTAATAAAAAACAATAAAAAAAATCCTAGCCCATAATGATGGGACAATATGCTTTTGTTGATTTTAACACTAATCAACTTCCTTCATGCTGTTTTTGCTAAGGGACTAAGCCACTGGTACCATTCTCTTCCTTGGTTCCTACGTTGTTAACATATCTGTATTTAAATGACTGATTTTACCACAGTTTTATAAGTATTTGTATTTGTTTGTTTTTTTTAACACTATGTAACTTTGACTGAGACGTTTTAACTCTGCAACTTTGAAAATGCTGTAAAAAAATATATTTTTTCATTATTCATTAGTTATAGTAAATGAGTATTCACTAATACTGATTTGCATTGATGTCAAAATTACGTATGTTAGATTGTTTCTATGTTATCATGCCTTCTGTTTTCCAAAATTGCCACAATGTAAGATTTTATTTTTTCGATTGGGGGCAAAACAACCAGAAAAAAAGGTTATGTGGCCCATCAGTCACCCACTACTTCCTACAACAAACATGCCTGGACGATGAAGGAGTGCAGGCCGTGGCAGACTCGGTCGGGGGTGTAGAGCTGAGCGAACACCACGGCGTGGGTCGCCGTCTTACCCAGGTTCCCCACCCAGAACTTGGCAGCTTCAAAGTCCGGAGAGTTGATGACAAACTCCTGTAGGGAGGAAATTCTGTAATGTTGGTGTAAAGTGGTATATGGTGACCTGGCAAACTCTTCTGAGGCAAAACTGTCATGGGCTGTAATAAAATAACAACCTGACCGCAAGCAGATAGCATGCTTTTTCAGATACTCTTACACTGTTATTTACCATTATCGTCTGTAATATTCAATGCATTCCAAGAGTTATTTTGTGATGAAATGTTGCAATTTACTTTTATGGTATACTCAGGGGGTGTGTATACTAAGGGGTGTGAACCTGTCTGAACTGCTCTATGATCACGACCACGACCCTTACTCAAAACAAAACATGTCTTATAGCTGCATATTCTGGTCTATTGAGACTACTGTTGATGGAGAAATTGGTGTCTCTGCCTCTTCTACGATGGATTTCTCCCTGTATGATTGTTGAACGTCGGTGCAAAATGGCAGCTCTAGAAAGAAGCCCTTGCTCTTTGAGAACAGGGAGCCAATGAAGGGATGCCAGAACAGGGGTAATGTGGTCTCTCTTTTTGGTGCCATTGAGAAGCCTTGCGGCAGCGTTCTGGACCGGCTGTAGGCAGGACACGGAAGACTGACTGGTACCAGTATACAAGGAGTTACAATAGTCGAGGCGACAGCAGATGAATACATGTATAACTATTTCTAGGTGGTGAAAAGAAAGGAAAGACTTGAATTTGGAAATGGTTCTTAGCTGCAGGAAACTGGATCTGACTGCTGAGTTGATCTGTTTATCAAAGTTAAGGTCTGAATAAAAAAAAAAAAACAAGATTCTTGGCAAAGGGTTTGACATAAGGGGACAACTGGCTAAGGTTGCCAGTTATGGTAGAAGTGAGGTGCGGGGGGCCAAATATTACCAACTCCTTCTTGCTCTCATTGAGTCGGAGGAAGTTACAGGCCATCCAACATTTATTATCCTCCAGACAATCCCTGAGGTTGTCTAAAGAGCAGAGATCGCTGGGTTTAAGAGGGAGGTATAGTTGGGTGTCATCCGCATAGCAGTGGAATGAAATGTTATACTTGCCTATGATGTGTCCTAGAGGGAGCATGTATAGAGAGAAAAGGATGGGGCCCAAAATGGACCCCTCAGGGACCCCACAGGGGATATTAACTGAGGAGGAAGTGAAGTTGCCCATCTTTACTGAAAATGTCCTGTTTTTAAAGTAAGAGGAAAACCAGTCTAGAGCTGTGTCATTAATACCAACCATCTGCTGAAGGCGGTTAAGTCATGGTCCACTGTATCGAAGGCTGCGGTAAGGTCTAAGAGCAATGAAATGGCACAGTCACGTGAGTCCACAGACATCAGTATGTCATTTAGCACTGTAAGTAGGGCAGATTCTGTGCTATGCAGTGCTCTGAAGCCGGACTAGAATTCATTGAGGATGTTATTAGCATTCAAATAGGAGAGCAATTGCGAGAGTATAATCGTTTCAAGGATTTTAGAGAGGAATGGGAGTTTGGAGATGGGACGAAAATTGTTAGGAACTGTGGGGTCATGGTTGGGCTTTTGAAGGACTGGATGTACCATTGCCTAGAACAGGAGGGAACAGTGCCACTGGTTAGAGAATTATTGATAATAGAGAGAACACTGGGGCCTACAGAGTCCAGGGTTTGTTTGAAGAGTTTAGATGGCATAATATCACTGGGGCAGGTAGTAAGCCTCATCTGAGAAACAATTTCTATCATGTAGGGAAGAGAAATTGGTTCAAAGTGGCTTAGGGCAACAGTATTAGCTGATGTGATAGAGGGGTCCTGTGCAAGGGGTATGATGTGTAACCTAATGCTCTGAACCTTACCGACAAAGACAGCTAGAAATTTTTCACAAATAGTTGGGGAGACCTCAAAGTTAATGCTGTTAGGGGGGCAAGTGACAGAGTTTAAAGTAGAGAACAGGACTCTGGGCTTATGGGAGTGTTTGGAGATGATATCCAGAAAAATACTGAGATCTTGCAGTTTTAACTGCTTTCTGATATCTAATGAGACTTTCTTTTAAGTTATTTAGCCAGGGCTGGTTTTTCAGCTTGGGCTTTTTAAGCTTAAGGGGGGCAATGGAGTCAAGGATAGTTGAGCAGGTGGATAGTTGAGCAGGTGGTGTGGAATGGAGTGATCAGCTCCTCTATACTTAATATACCAATGAGAGGGGAAGCAGCAAAGGCATCTGAGAATTTTGTGGGAGTGGAAGGGTTGATAGAACATGAGCAACAATTAAGAGTGTTCGGTATGAGACTCTGATGAGGTAGAGGAACATCAAACACAACTGCCCTATGGCCAGATAGGCACACATTGACTGTTTCAACGTTACCCATGGGAAATCCCGAAGACAGAACCAGGTCTACAGCATGACCATGGTAATGTGTAGGGCCTCTCACAGACTAAACAAAATTAAATGATTCAACTAAATTCATAAAGTCGTTGACAAGTGGTTTGGACGGGCAGCAAACATGGATCTTGAAGTCACCAAGAATCAAAATCCGTTCAGCTGTACGCATAATAGTAGAAAGGAAATATATAAATAAGTCTGTCAAACAGTCTATAAATAAGGGCATAGAGCACAGAACAGGCCAACTCAATTTTTAACAGCTGGAGTACTCATTAACTGGTATAAGACGACATTTAAAATCACACTTAAAAACAGCTAACCCCCCGCCCCTCCCAGACGTCCCGCTGCCTACCACCTTCTCCTCTCCAACTTCACCTCTGTTGTGTCAGCAGCAAAGACTTCCTTCTTCAGTACCGAAATCCACTCATCCGCCTCCAACCCCAATTAACTGTTTTCCACTTTTTCCTCCCTCCTCAACCCACCCTCCCCTCCCCCTTCCCTCTCAGCTGATGATTTTGCTTCTCATCCCAGTCCTTGATGTCCTTGGCACCACAATGGTTGAACGAGCTCCCCCCTGTTGTCAGAAGAGCTGAATCATTGCCCATCTTTCGCCAGAGATTGAAGACACATCTCTTCAGGTTACACCTGGACCACACTTGAACTACCCTATCATGTAATGATCTTCTTCCCCTTCTACTCTAAAAAAAAACAAAAAAACAACTCTGATTCTACAAATGCTACTTATTCCTATTAAACGGCTTAGCTGATGAAGACTGTGATACACAGTTGGTTTCATTACTGTTGACAAAATGCACTTATTGTAAGTCGCTTTGGACAAAAGCGTCTGCTAAATGATGATAATGTAATGTAGATAATACTTCAAATCAATTGCAGTTGTCATATTGGCATTCCGATAGCAGCCCAATAAATCCATCTAACCCTACTTAAAACCAAAAGATTTTCATAAATTCATACTGGCACCGCATACGTGCATACTGCAAGTCATACGGCAACCACAATACTGCAAAACAACAGCAAAATGACATTTTGTGCATATCATGTCCTTGTTGTAAAGTGCGTGGTGCTGACCTGGGTGCTGGGGTCGTACGTGGCCGTCGTCCTCATGGCTCTGGTGTTGCTGCCGTGGCTGAGCTCAGTCAACGCAAAGCACCCAAATGTCTACAAACACATGGGAGCAGTTACAACTTATGAATCCATGCGGGATAAAACTAGAATGTTGTGAATATGGTTAGGCATACAATGCAATGATCCTTTACCATTATGTTGTATCTCAGTTGGAAACCAAAAGTAACTATATTTTATATATTTGAAAAGCCTGGTAAAGCTGTAAACAGAATAACACAGCGTAAATATTAAAAAAAATATAATTTATAGCCGTGTATAAACAAATTGGTGTGAATTTTGCGGGGATCTGTACCAAACAAAGATGTTTTCTTAAGTCTGCAGAATATGATGTGTCAGCCAGGACATCTCTGCAGCACCACAATATTTCATTTAAAATGGTATTTTGACACACGTTTCACCTTTAACAAATATTGTGCCTCCTGCAATTTGAAAATTGCAGTAGGCCACATTGCAATTTTGATAAAATTTCGATTCATTGTTCAGACCTAATCAAAACTGCACCTAATTCACTAACACTTTGCAACACCAACTCCCCCAAATTATTGTATCGCATAGACAATCCTTTAAAAGGTGGTGTAAAGACTTTGCGTTAAGAGTTTGTCCATTCAGAATAGCTACTATCATCACTACAAGATGCAGCATAGTCACCAGCAAGTCAGACAGCAAGGGAGAGTTTACATCCTAGAATCTAGATCACCTCAGAGAACACTCCAATTATAAAGGGGTGAAGGGCGGCAGCCTTGGTGGATTAGTTTTACAGCTGAAGCTATTTGCCCTTGACGATGAAGGGGGCTATTAGCTTGCTCATTGCTCTTTTCCAAGGATTGTTTGAGCCATAACTTGATTTGCATAAATTTCTTTGTGAATAAGACAAACATTCTGCGCTCTTAGCTGCAGCAATCCAGGCACAAAAAAGTGCATTTTCATATAAAGATTTGAAAATGGCTAAATGATGCAATGTGTTTTCTGAATTTGGAGAAAATAAAGTTTGCCCTCAGAGGATCCAAAAACAACTTCTATGGGTCACAGCATGCCTTTGTGGATTATTTTGACAATCAATCTTATCCAGTGTTACCGTCATATCTTCAGTGTTTTGGACAAACTTCATGTGTCTCTCTGAGCCGGAGTTGGCAACAGTCGACCCAAACATCTGAAAAAGAACAGAGGAAAGAAAGCAACATTTAGTAGGGTCAGACGGACATATCAGGTTGGTTATATATGTAAGGTATATGATAACGAAAGGCAAGTTAGTCGTTATTGCAAAATGGCCGTGGCTTCTCATGATTCACGGAACACCATGAAACTTTGTGGCCTATCAGCAGGCATAAGAAGAGGCAAACCCTCCATTACTGGCCCAGTCAAACAACATGGGGACAATGAATAGAATTTGAACAGGCAGATCTCACGTCCCATTTCAGGTCCAGTCATGAAAATGTGTGCATCTCCTGATGTGAAACAAATGGTAATGTGGCATGGAAGAAATTATTAACTTTTGATGAAAATCCAACATGTGGAACTGGCATGTACTGACAATTGCATAGCGTTGGCAGAGGTATGTGAATTGAGTATTCAACATACCCTATATTGGTCTATATGGCCTATATTGGTATATTGGTCTATATGGCCCCTTTTAGTCAGATCTGGTCCAGTCAGCGTGGTCCACCTCTGATAGGATGGAGGTTCTTCCCTGATCACAGCTAGCCAATATGTTTTTATTATTACCTCCGCAAAGGAGGTTATGTTTTCGGTGTCATTTGTTTGCTTGTTTGTTTGTTTGTTTGTTTGTCTGGGAATCGTGAGAAAGTTTCAGAGCCATAGCAACTCACTCTCACTCCTGCCTGCGTGCGCACAGCGCGAGAGGAGAGGGAGAGACGCAGAAGAGCCGCTGACTGAGATTACTCTGAGCAGCATGCATGGGAATAAATTACAATATAATACATTTGTGTATATTTCTCGCTTTCCCTCGATGGTTTGAATAACTCTCTGCTGCACGGTGCTGCTCTGTCTCGTCTGTCCTGCTGTCAGTGTACTTTTTTCGCGTTGCGACGTTATCAGTTATGAATTTGTTTTTCACTGCGTGAGAAAATGGACTTGAGGCATGAGAGCGTGTGAAAAATGTCAATTGCGTGAGTCTCACGGTCAGTGCGTGAGAGTTGGCAGCCCTGTGAACTCACTTGACATTATTATGTATGAAACTGCCAATCAGATTTATTTACTTATTAATCGAAGGTGCCGGAACACCGTTCCGGATTGTTCCGGCCCACTTTAACCCCTGTGTACAGCATTTATGCTTGATAGTGACATAAACCTCCCACTGATAATATTCTTAAGGAAACATGCTGCATCATAAAAGCATGTGGCCTTGAAAACTGGTATTGAGGAGTGGCCTTGACTAACGAGACAAGGAAAAATATCAATGTCAAGAACGAGTCTGTGTTCTAAGGGCCTTTATTGGTTTGGGTGTTGCCTGCGTACTAGCACACACATGCACACACATGCACACATACACACACACACACACACACTCACCCCTTTGTTGAGGAAGAACTTAATGCATATCGACCAGTCGTACATGCCCAGACAGTTGTTGAGGACCACCATCTTCAACGGGTTCGCCATCGCATCCTCTTGTGTCAGTAAGTTGTAGCGGAAGAGCTGCTTCACTCTGTGGGTGTTTCACTTAAAGCTTTATTTTCTTTACTGCTTGACTTTATTCACTATCACAAAGATAAGTAAGAGGGGTAAAGTCAGTGGTGGTGAAATTATCTAAAAGGTGTACATTCATATGTCAACAGTGCTCAAAAAAGCCGAGGTTCTTTTGAGGATTTGCTTCCCTACCAAATATTCAAAATGTCACGGGGGGGTGAATACTTTTTACAGCCATTATATTTGTGTGTATGTGTGATACCTGAGGAAGGTTAGCTCTCTCATCTTCTCCATAGGGAGATCTTCACCAGGTTGACGGAAGAAGAGAGGATCATTCTCCAGCGTCCTGAACACATGTTGCTGCCAGCACAGAGACAAAGTAAAGATGTACGTGGAGAATAAGGAGTAGTGCAGTCGCCATTGTTTGCAGTCACAGCAGGCTTTAACTGGGTTCAGTCGGACCTTTTGTTATACCCTTTTTACACCAAAATTAGCGTGTATATGCATTAGCGTTTTTAAACGCTAAAAATAGGCGATTGACTACTTTCCCATTGCCAGTAGATGAGTTTGCCTTTCTGTTTTTTTTTGTGTCACATTCAACATCACGAACGCGCCGGAAAACAGGGTTAGCAAACAGTAGAAAGCAGCATTGAGGCCAGTGACAATGTTACGGTGGTTACTTTTTTATATCTTTTACTTCAGTCTCTCTTTCAAACTCAACGCCGACTGAACGGTGCCATGCCATTGTTCCGACGGCTCATTATTCCGAAACCCCAATAGTCCGAAAAATGTCCCATTGGACCGAAAGCCCATTTGTCTCGTTTGTCAAACAAACAGAAGCACATGGCTAATTATTATGCAGAATGATGTCATCGGCCCTTCCCAGGTGCAACGGAGGAAGCTGGCTGTCGGACCTCACGGTCGGATATTTACTCTGACAATCCTTCTTCCCTGGTTGGAATTATGCAGCGTTCCATGCAGCAGTGATATTACGATGGTAGTGAGGGCTTAATCCCCTAAGAAGAACAAGCTGCTCACGTTTTCTTCATGGACGCACATGGTCTGATGTTTGGAGCAGCCGAGTGGTGTAGTTGGTAAGCTACCGGACGTCAGTTCCGACAGCCATATATATAAAAAAACAAATAACAATAAATAATCTTCCTGCCTGGCTATTTACGTGCCAACACCCGGAATTTCAACGGGCGTCATAGCGTCGCACCGGAAAAGGGGCGAAAATTAGCGTGTCCACCCGGGTGTCATGTTTTCATCACTGCTGATCGGAGCTGGAGCCGATAAATACCCATGACTACTGCAGAGTCATTTGACCCGGGAATGAATGCCGATTGTACCCTTTCACACTGAAGACAAAAGCCAGATGTTAGTGGGTGTTAGTGGGTTTTTTGTCCAGCCTGAAAGGGGCTTTATTCTCACTTATTATTACCAGGTCTACAGAAGGCTATACATAAGTACCTCCTCAAATACTAGGTGGTATTATGATGATGATGGCTACCTTGAATGCCAGCGTGTCCTCCCCGTCTATGAACAGGACCATGTCCTTCCAGTTGAAGGAGGCTTTCTTCCTGTAGATGTCCAGTGGGCCGCTGGGGAGGTCGGCCACACCATGGTCAGACTTCACCTCAGAGTAGCTGGAGGCGCTCATTGTGCAGGACAACAAGGCACTTTGTTGTTGGCCCTTAACCTGAATTGTTTCGAATGAGACACTTAGATCAGATTCCAACCAAGCATGCAGGAATAACAAATATTTTATTATTCATAGTAGTAGCAGTAGTAGTAGCAATAGCAGTAGTAGCATTAGAAGTAATAGTAGTAGTAGTAGCAGTAGTAATAGAAGCAGCAGTAGTAGTAGTAGTAGTAGTAAGATAACATGAAACTGTATTGATTGCCATGGGGAAATTAGGGACTAGTAGTAGTTGTATTAATGTTAGTATTTATTTCTGGTTTTCAATGGAGAGTTTTAGTGTCTCATGATGGTCTAAATGCTGTTTCAGAGGCTTTTCCACCCTGACAAGAATACAGTCCTGGCAGAAACACTGAATACTTGCCAATTTGTGTCAATTATGGGACATGGAAGCGATATTCAGCAACTTCAAAGTTGCTGAATATCGATACAAAATATCAGCTATCAACAGCTTCAATGCAAAAAATATAATTATTGGTATCAGCCTTCAAAAGCCCAGGTTGGTCAAACCCTATTGGGAGGAACAGATCTTGGAATATAAAATGTGATGTTTCACATTGCCCTGTTTGAGCTATTAAAGCCTTGCAGCTGGACAAAATGCTGCAGTGTCCCATCAACATAACCTGAAATAAACTTGTTCATACCAATGAAAAACACAATGTTCTATTGCAGAGACCAGAATGATTTTGGGTGTCAACTGAGTTTGATGGGTGTCACTCTCTGTACCTAAGTTTAAGTGAGTCCAAATGCAATCTTGTAGTTTTATCATTATAATGAGGAGTAAAGATTAATCACCAGTTTGGTGACATATGTCTAATAATTTATCACATTGACCAAATATTACCTAGTCAGTCCCAAGAATGAATAATTTATCACATTGGCCAAATAATATCTTCAGTAAAAAATGGCAGCGCGCACAACTCCAAATCTTAAACAATATATCGGTTGCACGGTTGTATCAAGGATCAAAACAAACGAAACACCGGCACTCACAGAGAATTAATCTTCTAATTTATTATGGGCAAGAAACAAACGCGTTTCAGCTAGAAGCCATCATCAGCGTAATCAAAACAGTCGAAAAAAGACATTTTTATACAAACAGGTGAGGTTCAAACACCAACCAGAAAAGAGAAAACATAATTACATAATGGGATCCATCTGTGAATGAACCGCCCCGATACGGCCTCTCCTAATGAAGAGGTGGGGCCACAATACTCAGAGAAAACAATGGCTGGTGTCACAAGCTAAAGAGTAATAAATAAATTGAATGCTCAAGACTGGAAGCATATAGCAAAACACTATAAAAAGAGCTATACAAACCAGATTAATAAGTAGAAATGCACGCACATAAAATAAAATATATATCGTCTAATGAATGCTCAATGTAGATAGAGGGCTAAAATTACTCAATGATAGAAAAAAACTCTGAAACATCTCTGAAACAGAATACATCTATATATAATGGGGACACATAGCCTAAAACAGAAAATAAATTAAGAGCTATACGACCCTGTCAACCCAACTAGTTTAAATTTTACAACAGAGCATCAAAAAACATTATAAAGAAATGTCCTTCATAATGTACATACATACACACTGTATATGACCTCGATAGAGGAAAAGTAGTAATCCACAAAATGCATATAAAGAATACAAATATAACAAGGACCAATAGCATGTAAAATTAAATAAGAGCTATAAGCCCCCGTTCCATATTTAGAACCCCATCAGGAGTATAGAGAAAAAAAATAGATTTGTATAGCTCTTTTTATAATGTTTTGCTATATGCTTCCAGTCTTGAGCATTCAATTTATTTATTACTCTTTAGCTTGTGACACCAGCCATTGTTTTCTATGAGTATTGTGGCCCCACTTCTTCATTAGGAGAGGCCGTATCGGGGCGGTTCATTCACAGATGGATCCCATTATGTAATTATGTTTTCTCTTTTCTGGTTGGTGTTTGACCCTCACCTGTTTGTATAAAAATGTCTTTTTTCGACTGTTTTGATTACGCTGATGATGGCTTCTAGCTGAAACGCGTTTGTTTCTTGCCCATAATAAATTAGAAGATTAATTCTCTGTGAGTGCCGGTGTTTCGTTTGTTTCAAATAATATCTTACCAGTCATCAGTGAATTATTGGATATCAGCAGTTTGGATGTTTTGGTAGTACATTATATTAGAAGCAGGGACTTTTCCATAGTTTAGGGTTTAAGTTGAAGCCCCTGCGAATTACAGATGAAAACACCCTATATAGTGAGATTTGAGTCCTGGCTACACTGGCACGATTTGCATTGATATGGGTCTAAACAGCAGCAGTTGTCATGATCTGCTCCTCGGTTTCCTGGTCGGCCACTCTCTTCTACTCCTCAGTCCTGTCATCCTCCAGACTTCCCTCCTCCTGCACACACACACACACACACACACACACACACACACACACACACACACCTGTCTAGCCCTGTTACTTTGTCCCCCCTTCACCTGCCTGCTTTCAGCCAATCAGCTCCTGGCCTCATTCCCATCCAGCCAGCTGTTCTTTATTCTCGTTAGTCCCAGTGTGTATATTGTTTGTGTTCCCCTGGAGTGGTTGTCAGTTCGTCTGTTTAGTTACCTGTTTTGCTACTAGCTCTGTTTTCCTGTGTTTTTGCGTTAGGCTGCCAAGACCTGTGTGACCTGTGTTATCCTAGCCTGCCAGTTCTTGGATTTCTGTTTCCCTTCGCCTGCTTGTTCTGTTTGCCTTTTGGTTTACCGGCTGTTTGCTGTACGACTGCCTCAGTTCTGTTATTAAAGCTTCTTGCTTCAGTAAAGCTCTCTGTCTCCGGGCTTGCATTTGGGTCCAGTCCCTGAGTTTACATACGCGACAGCAGTAGGCCCAAAGAATATGAAAAATTAAAGATGAAAGGGCTGAAAAGAGTGAGTCCACTCTGACACTGACGGTCTAATTCAGCTACTGTCGCAATGACAGGCCAGAGTTCAAGGTTCAATCTGCAATCTCTGAGAAAAACCCATTACAGCACAATGATAATGAAGACCAGCACTGCAACGAACCTTAACCTTGATTAACCATATAAACGAATACACTTTTAGTTAACTCTAGCGCGAGCCTTAACCTTGACAATACAACGCTACGTGTAGCTTCGATACGTGCCGTTATCTCGTATGGACAGTGAGTTAAACCAAATTCCATTCCAAATCTTCCAATTTTATGTATCCTCGCTAATCGGCTAAGGTATATGCCGCATAAAATATGACTTTAAGACGCTAATTGAATCGTTAGGAGCCACTCTTCAGTTCGGCATACATATAATCCACCAAGCAGCACATATCTTCAATAAAATTTCAACTTTTAGAATTGACCATCCTATAAGACTGTGGGAATACTGCCTGAACAAATTCTAAAAATTGAATTTGTATTGACATAAGTGCTCCTTGTATCTATGCCTAATTGAAGAGCAGCTCCTACAGGTAGGCTAAAGGGTTTCAAGTCATGATTCACGAGGTGTTAATATTTGCCTATAAACCAGATATTAAATTGACAATTCATTTGAATAGATTTTATAATAGAATTTTGCGTCCAGTTCCTTCCATACGGGCTACTCTGCTGAATACCCATCAAAAACTCACCTGTCACCGACTGTCACTGCCACCGACTTGACTGACCAGATAAACAAATGCAATTTTGGTTTATGAACTCTCACTTAGATAAGACAAGGCTCAGTGCAGCTTCCTCAATGGTCCGAATTTCGGTCTCCCCACGACGAGTCACACTGTTTGTGACCCCCCCCCCCATCCCCCCGAGCGCTGAGTGGACAGTGAACACCGATGCGCTTGGACGGTGCGCTACGGGTGCGCCTGGCGTTGCCAAGCAACCAAAGACAGCAACTTCACACAAAGTTTGTTAGTAGTGAAATAATGTCGTAGTAGCTTTACTTCTTGATCTACATATGGAGCAGAAAAAGATCTCAACATGAATGCATCCGTCTCTCCAAGCCCGCAAAAATACGAGAGTATGGAAATATCGCCGGTAAATCCTGGACCTTCGTTTGGATGGTGAGCGATTCAAGGCTTATTTCAGGCTTTCAGGCTGTGTGACATGCGGTGCGCTTGCAGCATTCCAAAAAGTTGAGACATTTGTATCTCAGTGCGCCATGGTCGCGGTCAGTGCGCGTCGCGACCGCATTGCTCTCGCGTTTGTGTGTGTCTGCCGCGCGCCCCCATTAAAGTGAATGGATCTGAGTGCGCAAAACACGGCATGTGAACCGGCCCCTTATGGGAGAGAAACTAAATTCTAACAATTACAAAGGAATTACAAGGTGCAAACACATATTATTCTAGACCTAAAAAACATATTTTAAAGTGCAAAATGCCTCTGATTCATCTGACTCATACCAAGTCAGTGGGTCCTATTCTGACAGATCAGGAGTGGAAAACAAATTTTGGGGTCTTTGTAAACCATGACTTTACATTACGAGGCCTTTGGACAGTAATACAGAGATTTACTGCTAAAGCGCTAAAATGAGGGGAACACTCACTGTGACAGAGCCATGTTGACACCTTGAAACAAATGTTTAGGTTATTATGGGGGGATTTTGGGGCTTTGGTAAATAAATAAATGACAAAGCCCTTCGACTGTGGGGCAGTAAATGTAAAGTTAGTGACAGCATCATCATGTATCAGGCTCTGGCTCAGGGGCCCCCTGAGCTCTTGGGCCCCTGGGCCCGTGCCCGGTTGGCCCGTTCAGTAATCCATCCATGGCCTCAGTCCAAACCGCAAATGTAGTCTATGCCCTTCAGGAAGAGCAGTTTCAATACAGTGGTATCAACGTACACAGCAGATATCGAATACAGTATGTGTGATTTACCTTCTCTCCCCGCTTGCTTGTCCTCAACTTCTTCTATTTTTTTGTTTACTGTCTTCTTCTTCTTCTTCTTGGCTTTTACCGGCGGTTCACATCCGCTTTGTTGTATTACCGCATCTACTGGTTTCATATATTACTAATCATGTCATTATTACTAGTAATTAAATCCTTTCCACTAAACCTGTATCCTTCAAGAAATCAAAATCCTACATTTCCTGGTATTCTCTGGTAGTTTTAACACTGTTTCCATTGGAAATTACTGTTCTGACTCAGCTGTCCTGTTGGATGTTTCCCCATGATGTGCAAAGTTTTATTTAATCCGCTATATGCCCTGTTCTTAACCTTGAAATGATCTCTTCATCTCTTCTACTCCTTCCTGTTCCTGTCCAATTGCATATTGTATAATATGCAAATGTATTCCAACCCAATATTCCTGCCCCTTCTGATTTATTGTCCTCCAGAAAATTCCCTTTGCTTCCGCTTTACTATCACCTCTCTCTTGACCTTCTCATTTCCTTTTATTCCACTATAGGCTGGTATCTAAATAAAAGTAACCTTTGTCACAAGCCAACAGGTTATTTGCAATTACTTGCTGCATCTTGTATATGCTACAAGTAATTCATATAGTAGGCTATATCTGACTTAGATAGACTTAAAATGGGCCAAATACGACAACATCAGAGCTGACTACTTCAAGACTGAATAACTGAACAAGTGAAGAACAAGCATGTCACAAAACTAACATATGAACTCTAATAATCTTGATACCACACCTCTACTAAATGTCATGTATGTCATGTTACTAGTTGTGTTATGTTATGTCAGGTTCGTTTTTGTATTCCTGCTTTGTCAACATTGTAAATGTACAATGAAGCCAATGCGAACCTGCTGAATTTGTACAGACAGGACATAAGGAATGATTCTAGTGATCTGTTCTTTCTGAATCCAGGCTGCACGCATTACATAGTTTTGTTTAGGATAAATTTTTCTTCACTGTTAAATGTTTATTATGTACTAGTTATGTATTTGCATTATTGTTATTATAAATCATTACTTATTTTTTGCTCTATTTGTTTTTCCTTGTATTTAGATGCTTTGGCCACACCATTTATTTGAAATTCATGCTAATAAAGCCAACTGAATTGAATTGAGAGCCAGTCAGTACACTTGATGGGGTTTTGTCGCCACCTTTTGGTAGAAGAAAGACACAGCAAAACTGAATTGTTTTTGTTAGATTGTAATTTACTGGTACAGATTGATTTACAGATGTGATTAATTTATTGTTAAGTATACATCACATTCATATAATATCACAGTAATGCACTGTTTGGGACTGGAAAAGCAAGACTTAGTGTATGTGATTTGATTATTAAAATAAAAAAAATAAATAAAAAAAATCTACAGTTCAGTTTAATATGAATAGTGTTTTATTTATATACTTCATTGTATATGTCAGTGATCAATCAGGTTTGTGAATGGTGGGTGGACAACCATGAAATTCAAAACTTTTCTGAAGACTTAAATCAGGATAATCTGACAGGCTGTATTTTCCAGTTGGATCAGTTTTCTGAGCCTTGCATGTCTCTAAATCCACCTTGAATCTGCCCTTCCAGTGGGATCAAGCTTATCTGGACTTCAAAACTCCTGGCATCAAAACTCCCCTAATCCCTGCCTTTGAATTTGAAAAACGCAGGGACAACTTTTAAACCTGATTAAAGGTAGGACTGGATTCTTCAATCTAAATCCCAAGCGGAATGACCAGAACCTCATTTATCAGTTTTAAAAATCATTCGCAGTTTTAATCCAATCCCTGAGGACAAATAGTCAGCGCCTGAACTGCAGGAGCATCAGTCACCAAAACTGTAAAAATCATTTAATGTGCAAGGAGAACAGTCTGGGAAATCATGCCAGTATGACAACTACATCACAAAATGCAAAAAAAAAAAATCAAAAATCTTTAGTGAGCTTCACCAAGCTGGTATTTCTAATGGCAGGGCTGCCATTGAGAAACTGCTGATATCCAAGATGCATAACCTGGTGTAAGGAGCACAAAACCTGAAGCCCTGAGCCATGGATAAAACAGGAATCTGGTCTGATGAGTTAGGGCTGGGCAATAATTCAATATTATCGTTTATCGTCTTTCAGTGGAATCATATCGTGATGATATGAAGATATTTTGATATCATGACACACATTTCTGCTGTCTGAATTGATGATGACAAGCAAATTTTACTTAAAAACTCTCACAAAATGAGGTATGGTAGGAATATTATTTGAATATTTCTGTTTTGTTTGACATCACACCTAACATTACCATTCGGTTCAATGAGATGAACATTAATTTCATTATTTAACGTGATTTTGCATACATGAACCATATCGTGATATATATTGATATCGAGAAAAATCCTTATGATTATCATGATATTGAATTCAACCATATCGCCCAGCCCTATGATGAGTCTTTCAGCATTTTTCCTCCATCCAGGTTTATGTTTGCAGAAAGACAAAGGAAGCCTTCAACCCACAATGTCTGTTGCCATCTGGTGAATATGGTGGTGGATCAGTAATATGGCAGCCATCTAGTGGGAGTAATGAGGTCTGATGAGTGATCTCCATGGTCGTATAACAGTCAAGGTGTTGTATTTGGAACACAAACACTCCATACACATTGCTAAACAAATTCAACAGAAGTTTCACGAAGTCAAAGTCCTTCCATGGCCTCCACAATGAGCCTATCCTTAAATAGATCTCCATCTCGCCATTTGTTGGACAAATAATGTTACAACCATTGATATGTTATTGGGCCAAAATGATACGAGGGAACTGGATGAAAAAGTGTCAAAGACAGTTAGCTTTATTCACTTATCTGCACAGGTTTACAATGCAAACTCAAAGTCTCACTGGATGGCAAAAATTCCAAACAAAACTTCAAACCTGTTTTCATTCATTAATCCAAAATAAAAGGCTCACAAGAGCATCTCATTGAGCATCAGTGACATTTAATAAAATGTAAACATCAAATTCCATAGGGATGGGACGATATATCAAAATTCAATATATCGCAATAGAAAATAGTGACAACACGTATCCTTGGGCAGAAAAACGAATCGTGATATTACTCCATTTTATTCTGCTGTAGTAATCACAAATGAGACGCTTGACCGTCACAGTTTCACAAGCTCTCCATCCGAATTATATTATTTGCACTTTTTAAATTGTTGTTTACGTTCTAGAAATGCCATTTAGGGCTGGGCGATATGGTTGAAATCAATATCACGATAATCATAAGGATTTTCTTCGATATCGATATATATGACGATATGGCTCACATAAGCGAAATCACGTTAAATAATCAAATTAATTTTCATCATATTGAACCGAATGGTAATGTTTGGTGTGATGTCAAACTGAAATGAAATTTTCACATAATATTCCTACCATACTTCATTTTGTCTGAGTTTCTAAATAAAATTTGCTTGTTCTCATCAGTTCAGACGGCAGAATTGTGCCTCTCGATATCCCAAAATCACCATATCATCACAATATAATCCCACCGAAAGACGATAAATGATAATATTGAATTATCGTCCAGCCCTAATGCCATTGCTAGAAAGATTGGCTCAGAAATAAACGTAATTCTGACTTTGTCACTAAACTTTTATTTACTACACCATATCGTGGTTGTATCGAATCGTGAACGCCATATCGCACATGTAGTCCCATCCCTATTAATCTATATTCAAGATAGAGTATTTTCCCCACATCCATACCAGTTGTAAGATCCATACAAAGCCCTTAATGTCTCAGTGGGATCAAGATTATCCTGATTTTTCTACAAAGCAGCACAAGGTGGGATTGAAGCTGTCCTGAAGGCAAAGGCTCCTTATTAGATACTCCATTTTCATATACTGTTAGGTGTTTCCGTTATTCTGTCCGCAGTCTGTATTCTGCATTATCTCCGGCTGGACACCGGCGGCGATACCGGGCACCGGCAGCAGGGACGTGTCCGTGGCTTCAGCCTCCAGAGTCTGCAAGGTAGAGGAACCGAGCCGCGGATTCTCGAAACTGAACCCCAGCCGCTTCAAGGTCCGCCGGGTTGTCCGCAGCGAAATGGGCTTCTCCACGCCGCTGCTGTTGTACTGAGCCCGTATCTGCAGCGTGGTGGCCCGGCTGTTTTCCTCCACCAGCCGCTCTATGATCCTCTCGCCCGTGCCGTCGACGAGGCGTTTTCTCCCGCAGGACTGCCGCTGGCTGGAGGTCTTGTGGCTGTGGCACCACTCCCGGTACACTCGAGATATCGTAGTCCGCGAAAACCCCAGCAGGTCGGCTGTTTTTGAGATGCTGCTCCCCGCGCGCCTGGCACCGACGATCGTTCCGCGCTCAAACTCACTCAAGTCTCGCGTCTTGCCCATTCTGTTCGTTTAGTCCAAAGGGTAACGGATACATTCAGTCCTGTGTGGGGGGGAAAAGACGGTAGACACGAATGCTCCCTGCTAGAAAACAAAACTTTCAACTTGTAAATAGAGGGTTTGTGATGGATTTCTCCAACTTCCTTCTTCGTCTTCTTCTTCTTTTGTTTTCAGGCGGTTGACATCCAACTGAAAGGCGCATTACCGCCACCTACTGGGACCAGGAGATTATGAGGGGAAAAAAGATAATATATTCTTTCAGCTAAACCAGTTTCTCAAGAATTTAATAATGTAAGTAAGTAAGTAACTTTATTTATATAGCACCTTTCAAGAGCAGAGACGTCACAAAGTGCTTCACAGGGGAAATAAAGTATAAACATACATACAAACATAAAACACAATAAAAACAAAAGTAAACAGAAAATTACACAAAGGCAAGTCTAAACAAATGGGTCTTGAGCTGCTTTTTAAAGGTGTCCACAGTGTCCACAGATCTTAAGTCCAGAGGGAGAGAGTTCCAAGTGTAGGAGCCACAACGTCAAAAGCACAGTCTCCTTTAGTTTTTATCCTAGATCGAGGAACAGCCAGCAAACCCTGATGAGAGGACCTTAGAGACCTGCTGGTGACATAGGGCTGCAGCAGTATAGGCGATCACAAGGACTTTGAATTGGATTCTGAATTTGATGGGGAGCCAGCGAAGCGCAAACAGAATCCGTGTCACATGAGACTGTTTGCTTGGTGGACAAAAAGGCCTTCTAATGTAAACTTGTTCTGTTTTGCTTCCTTCAACAACACAAATTGCCTACTTCAATCCTCATCATACTTTCTACAATACATTCTACTGATACTACAATGTATGCAGTCTCCTGTGGAGTGTTTCCCTATCTTATGAAGAGTGTAGTTGAGACCTGTATGTCCTATTCTTAAACGGGTTATAATGTTCTCTTCCCTTGAATCTTATACAGATGTCTACCTTTTTTGTTATTGTCCCAATGTTCTTTCCAGACTGAGATTTTTATTAATATTTTAGCCTCAGCTTTACCGGGACAGGTAAGACTTCATTTTTTTTATTTTATTTTTTATTTCCTGTTGCAACTAAAAATCTATGACTGGTTTTGAGAATTTCCAAGGAGGAATAATAGAGATTGGAACTGTGGGGCTGTAATGAAAATTGTGTAGTCCTACACTTTCAGCTTTTGCATCCCCAATCCATCCAAAGCTTCTAATGTTCGATTCATTACATTCCCAACATTCTTTCAACACAGCCTTTGTAGGATGTGAGTTGCCATGCCCCTGAAGATTAGCCCTGTAAGCCAACATTAGTTTGACCCTCCTCATTCTTACAAGCATTTCTCCTATCCGTATCTGTAACACAGATATAAATGATGATTTAAATGTCCCACTGCAGATCCCAAGAGCTTGGCACTGTATTACATCTAACTTCTTAAGGTTAGTCTCTGAAGCCAACGCCAATTATCCAAAAGTAACCTCATGAGTGCCCAATATATATTTTCTACTGACGACCTACTAGCTCCCCAGTCCTGTCCTGACAAACACCAAAGTAAATCATTCAACTTTTTACGCTTATTGCTGATCTTATCTATGATAGTTCAGAGTTTTCATCAAACCAAACTCTGAGGAATCTAACTGCTTTTACCTGCTTTAATTCATACAATTTTAATGAGATTGGTGTTACTTTCCGATGTCTTGAAAAGCATATTACCTGTGGTTTTGGTATTTACCCATTTTTATGCCTCCACGCTGGCGACAGCTGTGGCCGGAGGCATAATGTTTTCAGGTTGTCCGTCCGTACGTACGTATGTCCCATTCTCGTGAACGTGATATCTCAGGAACGCCTTGAGGGAATTTCTTCAAATTTGGCACAAACGTCCACTTGGACTCAAGGATGAACTGATTAGAATTTGGTGGTCAAAGGTCAAGGTCACTGTGACCTCACAAAAGACATTTTTGGCCATAACTCAAGAATTCATACTACCCCCATACTAATTATGACAAAACTTCACACAAATGTCTAATAGGATAAAATGAAGTGATGACATTTTATATCCAAAAGTTCAAAGGTCAACTTCACTGTGACATCATAATGTTTTCCTTACCACTGTAGCTGAGAAAAATGATCTTGGGTCATTCTACAAAAACGGTGGAAGTGCTGTCACTTACTTTTGCAGACACCAAAACCCTTTAAGTATAATATATAATAAAAAAAAAAAAAAAGAAATTATCTGGATGTGGTTAGCGTGGACATTTGGCACATCTGGAAGATGTTATGGTAGATGCAGCCCTGATCTGGCACAGTCTCTCTTTGCTATCTGGGCGGTAAGTATTATACACATAACTACATAAATGCACAATACCTACCAAAGTATAAAGCAGCATTGTACTGTATAAAAAAACACAGCTCAACTACCACAACAGCCAGTAAGTCACAGTCAATTAGTGAACCAAGCTAGCTACTGCTAACTGCTAGCTAACAGAGCACATGTTTTAGCAAAACAATAGAACAGTTTCTAATGACATTCCTTAAAAAATGCAAGTGTTTGATAATTATTTACACATATTACTTACAGGCAAATAGTCTCCAAGGCAGAAGCATATCAGAAATACATTCAGCAACAACATGTATCCAGCATTGTCCGTCTTGCTTGTCTGTGCTCAACTGAAGGAGGTTAACCAGTGTTGCCAGATCTCGCGCGAGAAACAAGCAACCAGGTCTATGGAAAAAAAGAAGCGACCCGCCCCCCAAAAAACATTTCAGAACAATGACCACAAGAGGGAACCATAGCTCTATATTTAAACTGGGTGTCAAATTTAATTATTAATTACCAACATGTCATAAAATAGAACCAAAATCAGAAACTCATGGCCCAAAACATTTTGCCTTTAGACTCATAACAGAGCTCAGTCCATATATCTACACAGCAAAAATTGGAGTGTTGAAATTTCAGGGTTAAACATTTCCGAGTTGATTTCCACTCTCAAAGTGTAATTTTAACACATTCTGATTTAAATGGTGTTCAGTGTTGGAGTTATTTGGCAGAGTTGATCACATCAGTGTTAGCCCAACTCCGCAGAGATGTAATTAAGCTCCGCCCATGCATTTCACTTCTTCGGTTGGAGACAAAGGAGATAAGTCGGAGCCATTTTCCTCCTGTCATGCAGTTCTACACGGTAATTGCAATTAAGTCAAACTTACTGAAACAATTATAAATTGATGCTGTGAACTGCAGTATGTACAATGAAACATCTACGGAGAGCTTTACAAAGCCTTGTTTGTTGCCAGGACTGAACAGCAAAATTGTCCAGGTGATTAGCTAGCTAACGTTAGCAGTCTATGGTAGCTAGCTAACCGTTAGTTACTAAAACCGTCTCCAACTTTATCAATGACGATTTAACAACAATTCACATGCAAGCTCAAAGCAATGAAAAACAAAGCTTTATATTTTTTACTGTATAAAATCTTGTTTGAGGCTGGAGCTAACAGTCTTTTTTTGCCTTCACCGCTTTCACCGCGGTTGAGCATCAAAGTGGCTGCAAAAAACGTGTCCCAACACGCAGACACGCGTGTTTCACGTGTCTAGTTGTCTGTGTGACCGGGACTTCACTTTATTTTTTACCGTTCTTCCTTTAAATGTTAATTTGCTTTGTCAAACTTTCTTGCATGTCTCAGTAAAAATGCTGGTCCAGGTGAAGTACAACCAACAGCAGAAGTATGTGAAGCTGGATGAGGTTGAAGGACGGTTTGACTTTATGCAATTCCATGAAAAAGGTTAGCTTGGCTTAGGAAAAAGGTTTAAATAGACCCATATTCTTTTAAAACCTCATTCTGCAAGCTCCTTAATGTTGTAGACTCTGATTTCTTTACATGCCTTTAGCAGACTCTTTCATAAATGGGGGTAAATTGCTAAACATTTTCAGTTCTGCAATGTGTGCCTCATAGAGTGTAAAGCATAATATACACCAAAACAGTCAATAAAAAAAACCAAAAAAAACCCCCAATCATCAATTTTCAAATTTGGACTTGAGAGGGAATGGGTTTTGTGAGGGGAAAAATGCTCTAGGTCTATTTAATGGTTATACAGTGGTGGATGAATGTATTTAACGTGAACAGTCATTCGCTGTGAGACAAGAAACAGTGCTGACTTCAAAAGCACATTCAGTTTTATCTTACTGTCTTTTCCAGTCATTGAGAGATTTTGCCTGCCACCTGATGCTAAAATTACATACAAGGATGCAACAGGGACAGAAGTTGATGCAGAAATATTCAGCGACCTCGTTGGACAAGGCAATGTGGTGCTGACAGTTTTCTCAAATGACGGTGAGATATAAAGGCAAGTATAATCAAGCACTCTACACCCTACAGAATAAAATTATTTTCATTTTCGGATTGCTCCTTGTCTTCTGCTTCTGAGATGTCTGACAGCTCAAGTGCACCAGCTGTAATCGTAGATGAGGTCCCTAGCAAGAGACAGAGAATTGAGGATACACGTGATGCAGTGTCTGCTCTATTCTCATGAGTTTCTTAACACTTTAACATTTTTTCACTCTGAGTCTCTGGAAAAGCTGTTTATCACCATGTTTTGCATTCTCATGTTTTTGTTTTTTATTAGTTGATTGAAGCTGTGCTAAGAGGCAAGTCCGGTGGTGAAGAAGTACTACAGGAGTACCAAACAACAGAAACCCTAACAGATGCCACAAGAAGACAAATGGTTAACATACTGGTGGCTCACATGGTTGATAATCATGGGTATGTGTGTTTCATATTCTTTTTATTTGTGCCAAATAACTGCACGGCCATTTCATAAATTTAGATTACTAATTTAATATCTCCTCTCAGGCACCTCCCCACTAAAGCAATCGATTGGAACGTAGTCTGGTCTAACATTTTGTTGGCCTCTAGAAACCCTGATCACCAGCAGATCCACGATAATTTTGTACACAGAGTGTATATGACACCTAGAAAGCTCTGCGCGATGAAGATTATATCAGATCCCAATTGCAAACTATGCTCCTCAAATGCTGTTGGCACTTATTTCCATATGATTTGGGACTGTCCCCCAGTGTATGAGTTCTGGGAGATGGTTGCCTACAATCTTTCTGAGATGTTTGAGATTGAGGTGCCTCCGTCACCTTTCATACTGACTCTCGATGATTTGTCCACCCTGGGCTTGACGCCAATCAAAAACCGTGCTCTATTGGCCGGGCTCACTGCAGCAAAAAAATTGGTCGCCACGGTGGAAGCCACCCTGTATGCTACACACCCCATTCCCTTTCCTTCCAGGTGTGGGTTCTCATGTATTTAGCTATTGTGTACTTGGAACTATTGACAGCCCATGTGCATGGGGCGAAGGAGCCAACAATAGAAATGTGGAACTCTTTTTCAGTAAACCTTAAAAGTCTTTTAGAGTGACTGTTGTGGGAGAAAAACCTTCAGTTGGGCCAGATGTCTTCAGGTCTTCTGCCACACTTCGTATTTGTCAGTAATCAAATAATCAAACAGATTCAAGAGAGTTCAATATGATATAGGTTTACTGCAAAATCAAACAGAGTACATGTAAACCTGTCTTGGTTTTATTTTTGTTTTTTGTTTTGTTCCCTTATTTACTCTGGTTATTATAATTACTACTTATTTTATTCTTATTTTCTGTCATTGACGGTGTGTAGCATTGTTATTATATTATGCTATGTGATTTTTCCTTTTTCTTAATGTATGCATTAAACCTTAATAAAGAAAAAATTTGATCACAAAAAAAAAATATGTGGATGTAAAGAGTGACCAGAGTGAGGAAAATGTACGTTGGGCTGGCCTGCATAAACAGGGAACGGGGCTGGTGATGGCTAGCATCAGTCAGAAAGCCAGGGCCTCGAAGTTCTATCCTCCGGTAGGACTGGCTTATTCATTATCAGAAATGTATGATGCAATATTACTATGCAAATTACAGACTATCTGGTAGTATCACTGAGTGGATATTTCATAATAACGTTTTCAGGACAGATTGTATAGACAGGTGCTTGGTGTTCCGATGGATCCTGTTTTTCTCTGAATTATGCGGGTCTGTTTATGGGTGTGTGTAGAAATATATTATATCAGGATAAACCCCTTGAGATGTATCATCTCGTTTTCAAGGGGGTCCCGGTCAGGATTGTGGTTAGGACCCAAAAGCGGAAACACACCAGGCGGAGGCAAGGGTAAAAGTTCAATGGTCTTTACTGATCCGAAAACCAAAGTCCAAGTCCATACTATGCAGGCAAAGGTGCAAAACAGAAAGCAAAGAGAGAATCCAGTAGGCAGGTAACAGGTCATAACAAGACTTAGGCTACAAAACCAGAAAACTGGCTGAAACGACACAGGGACAAAATCACTGGGACGAACTGGCAAAGACTGACAATACCACAAGGTATATATACATCATCTAGCTAAATGATAAGTGGAGACAGGTGTGCATTGATGGGCTGGCAGAAGGAGGCGGAGACAAGGTGGAACAGGTAAACCAATCAATGGAGCTGAAGCAGGAGGGGCTGGAAGTATGGGAACTGGACAGAGACACACAGAGCAGAAAACAAGACAGGCAAAAGGCAACACAAAATAAACTGAATAAGCATAATGAGAAAAATCAGTGGACCTTGGCTGGATTCCTGACAGTCCCAAACAAATACTCAAAAAAACCAAATGGAAAACAGAACAGTGCAAGACACAATAATATATAACACAAGTACAAAACAAACAACAAACAAAATAACAAAAGAAAGAAAGAAATTTTTTTTTTTACAACCTTAGACTAGACACAATCAGTAAAAAAGAAAAGGATCAATCTATAAATAAAGGAAATAAAGGAACAGTGACGGCATTACTGAAAACATAGGCAATCTGTTTTACGATGAGAAAATAGAAAATTTTTAAATAAGCAAAATGATGACAGAGAACGGATATTTACAGGCAACTTATTCCAATCAGAAGGAGCCCGAAACATAAAAGCTTTTTTACCAACTTCCTTAGATACAAAGGGGACTATAAAGAGGATCTGATCAGAGCATCTTAGTGAGTAATTTGACGTATAAGGAACAAAAAATTGTTTTAGACAATAAGAATAGTTAAAGTTAATACATTTAAAAATAAATATCAAGAGGGAGCCACCTGAGTGTGTCTAACATTGTGCAATGGTGTGTAAAAAAAGAACAACCTAGTATAAATCTGCAGAGTCTGTTATATAATGGACTGCATTTATATAGCGCTTTTATCCAAAGCGCTTTACAATGCCTACATTCACCCATTCACACACACATTCATACACCGATGGCGGCAAGCTACCACGCAGGGTGCTGGTGCAACCATCGGGAGCAATTTGGGGTTCAGTATCTTGCCCAAGGACACTTCGACATGCGGACTGGAGGAGCCGGGGATCGAACCACCGACCACCGACCTTCTGATTAGTGGACGACCTGCTCTACCTCCTGAGCCACAGCCGCCCCATATATATAACATTGGGGGGACGAAGATCAGTTTTAGAAGCATTCTGGTAAACAATGTCAGCATAGTCCATTATTGGTAGTATAAGTTGTGAAACGAGTCTCTTTCTAACATTAAATGTAAAACAATGTCTGGAACGATACACAACACCAACACCAAAATGTATTTTTTTCATGACATGATCAATGTTTGGTTTAAAGGTAAGTTCAGAGTCAATCCACACACCTAGATATTTATTCTTTTCTATTTTCTGAAGAGATCTACCGTCATAAGTTAAAACCAAAGAGATATCACAAACACAACAAAATTAAATTGCATCCCAACACCAGACCCAAAACCAGTAGGCCAGGGCATCTCAAAAGACACACAAAATAGATCTCTAGAGGAGATCACTGTATAGCACCGTAAAGCTCAGGGAATGTGAAAAGGAACGTGTTAAATTCCACTGTTAATCCGTTTTTGCACCAGATCCGTCGGTATGGTCGTTATTGATGTTTTGTTGATATTTTCTGGTTATGAAACTGGTCCTATTAGTTTTCATAATTACCTTAATTCCATTAGCAACAACATTCAACTTAAGTTAAACGCAGTGAATGTGGAGTGGAAGGTGTGGAAGAGGAACAGTATGCCAGAGTGCCAGCAGGCCTGCTGGCACTTCCAGATACACTGCTACTCTCTTAGAGAGAGAGAAGGGGGGACGTATGTCTGTTCTTGATAAATGTTAAAAGAACTCATGTACATAACTACTTTTTTTTATGCTGAATCTACATATAGTCATGATCCCCGAGGACTGGCACAAGTGCAGAGACAGCGGCTGCAAGACGGTTCCTGTGTCGTTCTCCACACTGCCGATCGCGCTGCCTGAAATTACGTCCTGAGCGCGCCCTGCCACTCGGTTTCTAAAATAAAACATCAGCCACCAAAACACTACTGTTGTTACAGAGTCCACTTTGGTATAACCTCCAACCAAAAGCATCCTGAATGTGTGACAACTTGTATTTACTTCTTTAGAGCTCATAAGTAGGGGCTTATGAGGAGCATGTGAAGGCAGCATAATTCTCATCAGCGCTAATTCCTCTCCTAGCCTACAACCTTTTTCTTTCTCCGCTGGAATTAGTGTATTTCCAACCTTTCCCCACTAGCTGGTGCTGCAGTTCTTTTAAACTAAATGTGAATGACCATGGGATGAAGTATCCATTCAGTTTTACTTTTAACCTGTATTTATCCAGGGAAAGTGGAGTGGAGTCCTTTTCCAGCAACGTCCCACTACACATTCATACAGTTCCACACATTCACACTGGGAGCTGCCCAGTACAACCACAGTCTTCTAGCACAGTATCTAATGTATCTAGTGAAGGCTAGTGTTAGCAGTGGTTAGTAGTTGCCATGTTAACATTACCATGCAACCTCTGCTGGCTAGTCAGCTAGCTAACAGTTTGTTCAGGTTAACTGAGCTGACTCTTCTCAAGCTACAACTCAGAGTGTTTTGGAGTAATGTAGGGGGAAAATAAGCTTCACCTTGTGGGTCAAATTGAATGAGCAAAGGTTCAAGAGTCTTCCGTGGATTCTTTATTCAGACATGCATGGTTCAGTTCAGTGTTCCAGACAAGCAACAAAGAAATGACAAAGAAAGGAGTGGAGAGAATTCACTTATATAGATTAGAATAAACAAAATCGTAAATCTCGGCACAGAGCCAAACCCACTTGGCTTAAATACAACCCACAGTTAGTGTTTCTTGACTCAAAGCCAAAAACATCACCTAATATGGAAACACGTATGGATAGCATACTATTGTCCACCTATAAGAACACTCAAAACCACTCATAACCATATATAGTGGACATGCACACGTACATGCACTGATTACATCATTATTGTAAGTAAAGAAAAAAAAAAACACTCTACTCTGAGAACAAACAACAAAAGAACAGAGTGTGTTATTCATATAAAAAAAAACACAGTATTAATTTTATTTCATACAGTAGAAACTAGGGCTAAAGACAAGACAGTTTACTGTGTCACAGTAACCTACATTTGGAAACAAATCCACTTTATCAGACTACTCACTTTTACTTATAATATTACTGAATGGCTACAGCCACACCACAACAAGCTGCATCAGCTAGCTCCAGTGTGTGTGTGTGTGTGTGTGTGTGTGTGGACACTGTTTGCACCAGCATGTGTGCTAAGGCAAGATGCCAGTGTTGTCCTGTTTCCCAATCTTCTCTGAGTCAGTTACTCTTACCAAGAGAAAGTGATGATAAAATCTTTTATTCCCACACAGTGTACAACAGATGTCTTATGAACGACAGCAAGTTTAAAACTATAGGACAATGTGCCAGTAGCCACAAGTCACAATAAGCCACAATAATTAATAATAAACTTTTAATATCGCACATATCTAAAAGCAGAGTTTATAACATGCTTGAATGTATATAACAATAGTAGTAGAATATATATGGAGGTGATAAAAATAGGAAATAAAATAAAATACAAACACATAAGTGACCAAAATCAGCAACAGTTACATAAGAAAATGTAATGTATATGTGTGAACAATGAAAAAGCACAGAGAGCACCAACAAAAACAGAGTCATTATGGTAAAAATCTACTCTTCATTGTTTGTCTCTTCATTTGTTGGTACGTTCAGCCTGCAACAAAAAGATAAAAACACAACTAAATAGCAGAGCGTCGGCAGGAGGGCGATCCCTGCAGACACATAGACCAGCGTGATGCACCAGAAAGCAAACAGGTACAGAGTTTGGTCACAGTAAGGCAGAGTGGCGGGGCCTCGGCTCAGTTTGGGACGGTTGGGGCGCTCTCCCATCGTCTCGTTGTTCACGTTGCCGAGGGCCAAAGCTTGAATCAGGTTGGTTAAAGTCTGGTTGTCGCCCGTGATCCGGGTCCGGTTCCGGTGGCTCAGATTCGGAAGGGTTTGGTTAAGGTTCTGGATCTCCAAGGGGAAGTTGAACCGGTTGTCGCGTTCAAGGAAATCGCGAGTGTAGTTGCTTTGAGTGAGGTTGTATTCTGGGTCAGCGGTGTTCTTGTCATAGTTGGGTGGATATATGGAATAAACGTGGTAACTACCTGAGGATGGAAAAGAGACGAACTGAAATCAATGAATGCATTCACAGTCAGTGAAGTTTGGGAGTTATCAATCTCGGAACCCATCATCTATCGGTCTGACGATGATTTGACTCCGGGCCAAGACTTCCTCTTCCGTGCTCCGGTCATTGTTTACAGTCCGATTGGCAACTTGAGACGCGAGAATGGAGTTGGAGTTGAGAGGCGACGTCTCATATGCAGATATCTGTTTATAGAGATTAGCCGAAATGTCGTCTGGACCTAAAACACCTACAAAAAGTATCGACGTTTGTGTATTGTGGGGAGAAACGTTCGACTCTAGCGTCTCAAGTTGCTAATCGGACCGTAAACAATGACCGGTGCACGGAAGAGGAAGTCTTGGCCCGAATGTCCGCTGGCTACACCAGAAACCCCGAAATATTGGCCGTCACTCCTAGAGTCTAATCGTCGTCAGCCCGATAGACAATGGGTTCCGAGATCGGGGAGTTTTCGACCCTCTGCCAAACAATATCTAAGCAATGTCTATGCAAAAAAAAACAAAAAAAAACTCCATCAGTTGAGATGAAATTTGAATGATGCCTGTGGGGACACTGGGTCGTTGAAGAGGCAAATAGTAATCGTTACCTAACTTGATCAAATCTACTAACCCCAACAACCAAAATTTCCATGGAGTCGTTTTGGGTTTGACCGATATTTTAAACTGAAGCTACCGGTAATCAGTATTTTGTGGCAACAGTCAGTATCTTTAAATTTGACAATTTCCATGTAAAAAAAGGAGGTATTCAGTGTTTCCCCCTAGAATTTAATTCTTGTCATGGTGGAAAAGCCTCTGAAACAGCATTTAGACCATCATGGGACACTAAAACTCTCCACTAAAACCCAGGATAAGAAGACGAGGGAGGGGAAGAAGAATGGGTTGAGCACTTCCCATGTACAGCCAACAAAAAAATTACACATGTAATCAAAAGGCCAATATCGACCTCGTGTATCATCGCTTACCGAAGAGGAACCAGGCAAAGAAGAACAGGGCCAGGCACAAGTTCCAGGCCGTCAACACCAAGCCGCACAGGCCCGGTGCGTCCGACCCCAAGAGCTGGGACAAGCCATTGTGGACTATCAGCAGCAGGCCCGCAACCCCTGATACCAGCACGTATACTGGGATGACTGGTGCCACTGGACACTCGTCCCAGTACACTGCACCTAATTTACAAAGAAGCTGTGAGGCTTTTGTAGAGCTGATAAAAATGTTTCTTGCAAATGTTAACATGGTTGCAAATGGAAAGTAACTATTTCATTCTGGTGTCATTAAACCCTTGTGTTATCTTCATGTTCTCTATGCCCGTGATTCTCAACCTTTTTCATATCAAGGACCCCTAATTTAGTCCACATTAGGGCCACAGACCCCCATTTGATGAGATTTTGTCTCTCGGACCCAAATCTGAGAATATTTTTATTGTTAGATTTGATTTTGTCCAGAATTCCATGACTATCTGGATTGTAGGTAGATAGATAACAGTGAACCTATGACCAATATAGCCATACTTCTACATTCTCTAATTGTGTTAACTTCTTGTAAATGAAATAATGAAGTTTAACAATTCATCAGTTTGCTGGGGACCCCCTGGAACCTCCTCAAGGACCCCTGGTGGTCCCCGGACCCCACGTTGAGAACCCCTGCTCTATGCTCCACTTGTCCTCGGGTCAAAAATAACACAGTCTCATTGTCCCTCCTAGTATAAAGCCTCTTCATTTAATTTTTAACCTTTCTCGCGAGAAAAAGAGTTGGTCATAGTTACTACAAATCATTTATAAATACTTCAATTAGTCTGTAATTGATTCAATAACTGCCGGGTTAAAAATGAGCCGAAGACAATCTAATAAATCAAAATATAAAAAATCAAAAATATCTAAATATAAAAAAGATCACTCCAGGAGAAGTCATCAAATTACATTCAGGAAAAAAAAGAAATTTTGGTTTTCACTGCTGTTAAACTCAGAAACAGGTCATTTTTGACCTGAGGACAACAGGAAGGTTAATCCCATCGATTCATTCATTTCTCCATGAAACATGAAGAAATGTGAAGAAACGTCCTTGGCTTACTTACCTATGGCGATCTCGGCAATTGGAAAAGCACCCAGAAGGAGAATGGTGCAGCCTACACAAGGAAGAGACAGAGAAAGTTTTCAATCAAAATTTGAAATCACTGTATGTATCCAATTGTTACTACTTGTTGCTTGATTTCTCTTACCACCTACGAACAAGCTAGTGCAACAACAGGCACACACGTCTTGGAAACTTGCTCCCATTTTGACACTGACAACAGGCTGCTGTCACAGTGATGCTCTAAAAGAGAGAAGGGGAAGCACCTTTACTACAATGGTGAAGTAGATAGACTGACACCGTTGGAACTGTACATTTCCGTTGTTATGACTGGTTAATGATTGTTTGTGTATGCCATAAATAGTTAATGATTGTTTGTGTATGCCATAAATAGTTAATGATTATTTGTGTATGCCATAAAAGAGAAAAAAAAAAACATTGGTAAAAAAAAGACAAGTTCCGTCTTTCAGACTGGTTCTGTTGAACAGACTGTCTGTTGAGCTTCTCTGCTTGGTTTGTTGGCCAACTTGACATGTCTCAACTTTTCAATGTGTCATTTAAGACATTCAATGTAAGCAAAGATTTTCATCCATTGAGTCAATATTACAGCAATACTACTACTGCCACTAGTGCTACTACTACTGCTGGTACTACTGAAAGGAATAGTTCACCCAAAAGTGAAAATTCTGTCCTCATCTCCTCACCCTCATGCCAGTTGAAACACAGGTGAAGTTTGTCCATATAACACACAGGGAGGTTGCCAGCACAACTCCATATCAGCCTTCTCCAAAACAACTGAAGTCAGTGGGGACCAGTTCTTCAGAGTTCCAAAAAGACCTACAGTATATTTACACCATCATTTAGTGCAAATCTTAACTACAGCTGATTGATTTGCAACAAATAATGGTGTATAGGTCTTTCTATTCACAGTGTGATTGTTTGGCTGTTTTTGTTTTGGAACTCTAAAGAACTGGTCCCCATTGACTGCAGCTGTTTTGGAGAAGGCTGCTACCAAGTTGTGCTGGCAACCTCCCTGTGTGTTATATGGACTAACAAATTTCACCTGTGTTTCATTTGGCATGAGGGTGAGTAGATGATGACAGAATTTTCATTTTTGGGTGAACTATTCCTTTAAGGTTGCCAGATTTACTGTACATCTTGGTAAAACCAGACATTGTGTGATAGATAGATATTGAGGTGGGTAAAATATTGAGAGAGGGATGTTTTTGCTTGCTGAAGTGCAGAGAGCAAAAGCTTTGAAAGGGTAATACTTTTGTATGAAGGAAGTGAGTAGCTGTAAAGCAGAAGGTAGAGACAAGCCTTCCTCATCATCTGACTGAATAAACCCATTTATTGTTCTAGTAGCATGAGATGTAGCGAGAGATGTAATCACAACAGGGAATTTTCGGGCATGAGCATGGTCCCTTTACAGTTTTTTCTGAATGCTTAAACACTAACAGTGATTCTTGAAGCACTATCTCTGAAACCATTAACACTTGTAGCCAATGCATTTACCAAGTGTGCCAAACTGAATGCACGTTCTCTGCTTTACACTCAGTTTGTAATTTTATAACACACTTTTTGCAAAACTGTAAACACAACTTACTGCTTTACACTCAGTTTGCAATTTACACACTTCTAGCAACACGGTAAACTTATAGCCAGATAGCCTATTTTTTATGTTCTGTTCTGTTTCTAGCACAATTTTTTTTGTTCTTCTACTCGCTTTTGTTGTTTGAGGAGTGTTACTGTAGAACATTTGCCTTGCCTTGCCTTGCCTTATGTTCGGAATACACATCCATACTTTACACATTTGGATACCTGTGTGTATGTGTGTTTACTACATGTATGACAAAACTTTATTGTGAACTGCTATGCCCTGTACACAGAAAAAGCAAAAGCCACAAGTGTTTTTCATTTATACTATCAGTGTGTAGTTGGTGCTTTGTGTGCTTATTCAAATGATGGTTTGTGTGTACTGTATTGACGCAAAAACACAATTTTGAAAAGAGTTTGAAGAGTTTTGCAAGAATTGTTTGCTTTTGCAAGAGATGTATAATGTTTTGCTGGTTTGGTGTAAGGTTTTGTGGTTAGTGTGTAGAGTTTTGCAAAAAATAGCCTATAGTTTAAAAGATAGTGCCTAAGCAATCAGAAAAAACTGTAAAATAATTCTAGGGGTACACTCAAATCAGGGTTCCAAAAGAGTTCTTTAGGGAGGGGTAAGGATCAACCTTGAACCATTTGCCTCTAAAGAATGCTTTTTTGTTGAAAAGAATCCTCAAGGGTTCTTTGTTATAACAATAGTTATATCAAGAACCATTTTCATTTTAAGAACCCTTTTTGGAAGAAATGGTTCTTCTGGGAGTTCACTCTGCACTATGCAGACTCTCTGCAGACACTCTGCAGTATTGACTCCACCAAACCTTTTTGGCAATGTAACCTTAGTGGAATTTTGTCGTTCCATTACTCTGATAACTCAAGTGGACTTTCTGAGATCAACCTTTCAAGGGCAGAGGGAGCGAGTCAACAATGATGTAGACTTCACAAGCGCATATTTCCCAGGATGCATTGTGATCGTCCGTCAATTCCGGTGCACGAACAGGTGATAAATATAAATGCAAGTAAACAAACAATATTTAGTGGATTTAGACATATTTATGAAATGAACTCATCTGCATTATTTCATTACTCATTGTTCTGTGTAATTTTTATTACTTATTCTTATTATTAATTATTAGGCCTGCTTAAGGGCAAGTGCATTCCATTTAAAATATTCTGCTCCCCCTTGGACCCTGCCCCCCTGCTCTGCAAGTGGCCACTCGCGTTACGTATGGTGCTACATATTATATACTATATATTAGGAAGTGCCATGGGGAAGTGAAGGAGGCCTGGTTAAATGACTAGTGAAACACAGGGCTAGTCTATGTTCCCTCAACCCTATGTTCCCTCAGCCCTATGTCCCCTCAGATCAGTACCTCCGCCAATGAGGTAATGTTTTCGCCCCCCAACCCCTAAACCCTCTGATGCTGCGGGAACATGGGGCTGAGGGAACATAGGGCCTAATTTGGATGGGGGAAACAATTAATGAGGGGACATAGGGCTGAGGGAACATAGGGATGACCCCGACACTAGTTACAATGGCCATTGCTGTTAATGCCCAGGTTAATGCCATCCCCCTGCACTTTGTATTCCCTGGGAAGAAATTCCACGACCACCTCATCCGTGATGGATGCATCTATACACATCAGGATGGATGCAAGAGAATCATTTTCTTGCTTTTCTAGAGCGCTTTATGAAACACACCCATGCTTCTCCCCAGTCAAAAGTCCTACTGCTGCTCGACAACCATGCTTCTCACCTCTCACTCCAGACAATTGCCTACTGCAGAGCCAATGGTGACGTTCTCCTGTCCTTCCCTCCCCACTGTTTCCACCGCCTTTATTAAAACGTTACTTGAATCATGTAGGCCAGAAATAATATTCAACCACATCATGTCATAGAAATATGCAGAAGTATAGGCTATGGAGGTAATCAAAATGCATTTTATTATTGTAGTCTTTAAGTGATGGTAGCCTATAAAAGCTGTGCAGTGTAATGCCAAATATCCAGGCTATGAAAAATGGCTGAAAAACCACAAAAGAAGGTCGTCCAATGTAAGAAATACTCAATTTATTTAGCCATAGTCCGGTCCTTATTTACAAACATTTCTGTATTTGAATGTGTGTAGCCTGTATCGGTGCCTGAATGATTGGGTCAGGTAAAACAACCCTTGGCCTCTGGTATCGTGTAAGGATTAGAACGATTACATACGCAAGTGCTGCAGCGATCACCGTGTACATGATTGTAGTTGTCGCTAGACTGTTGCTTCGAACGTTTCCACAGCAGCGAGTGAAACAGACTTGAGGCCTGTCTATCAGCGGCTTATATAGCCTTGCAGTCTTGCGCCCTCGCAGACTTGACGTGATGGTGATGACGTTGCACACGTCACGGTACGTACGACTTAAGTCCACGAGGGCTCAGTCCACAAGTCCGGAGGGTGGACACTTGGATTCAGCTAATGTCTGGGTCCTCAAGACCCAGAGCCCTGCTGGTCCTCATTTTAGCAGTCTAATCAGGCACTCATTTACACCTGGTGTGCCAGGTGGATGGTGAGGTGGAAAACAAGCAGTACAAGCCCGGTGTTTCTCAACCCCATCCTCAAGGCCCACCTGTCCTGCAGGTTTGAGAAAAGACTCAAACCTGCAGAACCCTTAACGATAAATACGCATGGTACTATTCTCTGCAACCCAGTTATTTCACAGGATCCTTTTCTAAGGAAAACAGTCTCTTTTAGTGCAAATTAATATACTGTAACTTCAGAACTTAACATGTCTAGCCCTCTAAATATTTTTCGAATCATACTCAACAGGTTGGACATGAATTTGTCACCTCAGATCAGACCAATAACAATGTAAATAGTGGGCCACTCCGATTTTTCATCCATCACTGTGTTTTCATGTGATTTTCCTTTCTGGGTCTGTGTCTTGTCGCCATATTTTGTTTTTCTCCACCATGATGTTGTGTTTGTGTCTGATCTCCACCAGAGGGCAGTATTCACCAGGAAACCAGATGTCTGCTCTTTTTTTTTTTCTCCACTGCATGAATTCATGATCAGTGACACTTTGTGGACAACAATATATGGGCCAAAGGGATTACATAACTCTCTGTGCCATAAATGGGGCTTATGGGGACATATAGGTCATCATTGGAGGTCACACACACACACACACACACACTACCTCCATCACTCATTCACACTGGCTGCATTCCAACCTAAAATAGACTTGAAAAGGTGAGGCTTGTTTCCAACACTCATTCGGTCCAAGTCCACTTTATGAGCTGCAGTAAAGCAGTCCAGTCCTCCACCACCATACAGCTGCAGTGGAATACTATATAATCTTAATGTGCTGTTATATCAAGTGAGTTCTGTCAGGCACTGAGCGGCTATTGAAATGCAACACCCTCATCAAAATGCTTCCATTGACTGCAGATGGGTTCTATTTACGACCGGACTCTGGAAGTTTCCCCATTAGAAGCTGCCCGTCTGGTAGAGCTATTAAACATGTCTGTGCCCCCCAGGCCATCAACATGCATGGTGAAGAGATATTAATATAGATAATCTTTTTATCATCAGCAGATATGGGGTCAAGTGGTGGATGTTCTCCCCCCAGGTGCCTTTGGTTAAAATGGAGAATTGGTTATAAGTGAGGCTTCAAAGGATGGCTTCAAAATACATTGAAAATATGTTTTTTATTTGTCTATTTATCTGTCTGTTTATTTTTTAATCTAATACCTTTTCCCTTTTTTTCCCTAATATGTTTTGTGGGGCTTTTTTGCACAGCTTTGTTAAAAGTGTTCAAATAAGTAAGGATCTTATTACTGGCATTTGATAGTCAATCAGTATTGAATTTGTATCCCGCCAATAGAAGAGCTGAAATGTTGATACAAGGCTGGGCATCAACAGTACAGCACTATAGGATGAAATAGCAGCCAGTATTGTTACTATGATTAATATGAAGCCTCTTCAGTCTAATGGATTCTTCTCCAATCTGCAGCGATGATCTCATTGACCTAGCTGGTAGGCGGGCGTCATGTATGCTAATTCTACCACTCTGAGCCAGATAACAGGATCAAACCTGTGTGCGTGTGTGTGTGTGTGACTCACTTCCTGAATGCACACGGCATTCATTGAAAAGAATTGCTTTGAGACTGCAACAGCAAAGCTTGATGAGGAACAGATCAAATGACTAAGTGATGCTTTAGTCTGATACTGCTTATGTTGAAGTGTTGCCATGATCATTGAAGTGAGGCTATGTAGCTGTAGATGGATACAAATGCTAAGCCATTACATATATATAAACATCGAACAAAAAGTTCGGAACTTTGTGTTTGGTAGATTATTTCTCTGTTGTAACAATGCTTCTTGGCAATACATTTTATACCGTTGGAAAGCCTGTTTATTTCTCTTTTAAATGGTGCCCCATTTGTAAGGAACATGCATTTGTGGGATGAGCAGCACAGCTGAGTATGTGGGTTGCGCTCATGAAAAATTTGCCAAATCTTCTCTGCCAATGCCAAACAGCTTATTCTGCTGTTGCTATTGACTCTTGTTTTGAGCTTCCGGTACCCCCAGGTGCTGACAATCAGGTACCTGATTGTCAGCACCTGCACTGGAACCTGAACATGTGGAGGAACGTTATGTTCAGCGGTGAGTCCAGATTCTGCCTACGGAAGTTGGATCGTAGGGTCAAAGTGTGGAGAAGACGGGGAGAACGCTATGCTGATCGCTGCACCGATAGAGTAACACCTTTTGGTGGAGGCAGTGTCATGGTGTGGGGCGGCATCTCCATCACTGGAAAAACGAGGCTTGTCATCATTGGAGGCAATATCAATGCAGAGAGATATCGAGATGAGATTCTGCAACCGGTGGCGATCCCATATCTCCACAGTCTGGGACCGAACTCCATCCTCCAAGATGACAACGCTCGCCCCCACAGAGCGGGGTTTATCAGAGACTACCTCCAGAATTTGGGAGTAGAGAGAATGGAATGGCCTGCCAACAGTCCTGACCTCAACCCAATTGAACACTTATGGGATCAGCTTGGGCGTGCTGTTCGTGCTAGAGTGACCAACACAACCACGTTGGCTGACTTGCGACAAATCCTGGTTGAGGAGTGGAATGCCATCCCACAGCAGTGTGTGACCAGGCTGGTGACCAGCATGAGGAGGAGGTGCCAGGCTGTTGTGGCTGTGTATGGTTCTTCCACACGCTACTGAGGCTCCTGACTGTTTGTTAAATGAATAAATTGTAAAATTGCCAATATGTCTTGTTTCTTCCTTGTTACTGATAGACTTCAATCATCCAATCCACCAAACAACACCAAACAAGAGTCAATAGCAACAGCAGAATAAGCTGTTTGGCATTGGCAGAGAAGATTTGACACCTATACACATAAATAAAATATTTGAATGGTGTATGGCAAATCTCCAAATACTCAAAAATATTAAATAAGCACATTAACACACACTAAAAACACAGAACAAAAAAAATAAATAAAAAAAATAAAGTGTGTTTATGTATAGCACTTCATTCTTAATGTAATGTATAGTCTAGCAATCAACATTACACCATGTACGTACTGGGCGTGTTCTGAGTTGGCCAGCACCTATCATACTCTATAGAAGGTGACATCACCTGTCACCAAAGATCAGCCAATAGCAGATGGCCATTTCAGTAGCATGCGTTTTACCATTAGATGTCAGGCTTTACACAGATTTGGGTTTGGGGTTTACTTACTTACTTTAACACATTTTCCTAAAACAAAGAAATCAGCATTGAAGGAGAAATAAGAGAGATTTTTACTTGCCCCATAGCACAGATCATAATATATGTGCGGGGAGTTGATAGGGTTGCTGATCAATACCAATGACTCTGGCTCTCAAAACTTTCCAGCCCATACTCTGTTTTCCACCCTTTGGAGTTTCAAGACACTCCCAATCCAATGAAAATGTACTTTTTGTTTTGTGTGTGTATGGGCTGTACCAGAGACTTGTGTAGGAAGAGATGCGTTCAATTTACTGATAGATGTTGATAAAGGCCATAGATGACTTAATGCCCCTCTAACTGTATGATAGCAATATTTGAGGCAGCATCAGAAGAGATTTCACTATCTGCAACCCGGGCAGAAGCAATGGCCTTCTCCACACTCCCCGTTTTCAAGTGTAAAGCTAAACACTCATGGTTCCACCCAGGTTTTCAGTGGAGAGTTCAATGGATAGTCTAAATGCTGTTTCAGAGGCTTAACAATACAGTTCTGGGGGAAAACACTGAATACTTGTCTTTTTTTTTTGCAAGTTTGTCTTGTACATTGTTTAGTTTTATGTGTTTTGTAGTGTGTATGTCCTTGCTATGTGCATTATCTGTGGAGCTGAACACTGTTGTATCTGTGTTTATCATCAAGTAGGTATCATAAATGCATTATAACCAAATTGTGAGTGCATCATAATTATTGTAATCATAGCAGAGATGTTAGAAGTTAGGGGGTTGAATACTTTATGGGGCCGCTGCATAGTTTAATGACTTGATATGACTTGACTTGACTTGACTGAATGTCATTTTCTGATATTTGTCTGATTATATTGTAAGAATACTTTGTCACTGCTTGTCATTCATCACAATGCAAGTGAAATTTGAGCATTCACTGGAAAATCAATACACCGCATGTAAGGGAGAGTGTGTGTGTGTGTGTGTGTGTGTGGGGGGGGGGGGGGGTATGTTTAAACACAGGAACCAAACCAGATGTCCTTTGTCTCAATGTCAGAGACACTACAGACATACAGGAAGGTGACAGGGTGATTGACAGCTCAGTCTGTTCCTGTGACTGAGGGACGTTCTTTCATTCAGCCAGGCAGCCTCCACTACCAGTAATAACACACACACACACACACACACACACACACACACTTGCACTTCACCATCACCGACACACTCCTCGCTTGTTATTGGTGGGAAGAAATCAAGTGATTTTTCATGTCAATAACTTGTTTTAATGTTTTTTTTCATTTGTCAATAACATGTTTTCAATGGTATTTTCATCTGTCATTAACATGTTTTCAATGGTATTTTCAAAAAGGCTGGTAGCCATAAAACAAAAGTGAAAATTAGCAGTCATCAACATACATGCATACATTTCAACTTCATATGTTTTCCTGAAACCTGGGAATTGTCAGTTGCGTTAATAAAACACAAAATAAATTATTAATAACTCCTGACAGTTTTCCCAGATAACAATTTTAAGTTGTTTACATTAATCTTATTTTTTCAAATTTTATATTCTGTTAAGCTGTTAATGAAGAAGTTTATTTATTACATTTGTTTTACATTTGACATTCAGGAACAGGCTCAGTCATTTGTTGACATTTTTTATTGGTTAAAGTTTTGCACTGTGGTGTTCAGGAACAAGCTCAGTTGTTTGTTCTCCACTTCCAAGTGGTAAGTTTTGCAGTGTGCTCCCGATTGGGTGGATAAGTGGGTGTGAAAAAAGTGCTCCAAAATCAAAACAAAAGTATTTATTGAAGTTGCAGATAGCCCCCCCCCCCCCCAGAAAAAGCCAAGGATAAGCAGTCACTCCCTAAATCTCCTCCGTTTTTTTTCCAGACCATTTCCTTTGTCCTCTGGTGATGCAGTTGGAAATCCTTGGTAATCCTCACTGTCACTCTCCTCATTGAAGATATCTAGGATGCATTCTATCGCTCCATGTTTTCCATCTCCCTCGCTGTTGGGTAGCAAGGTTTGACTCGTGACACATGTACAACCCTACTTGGCCAACTATTATGCTATAGGGCCCAAGCCATTTGGGAGACAGTTTTGCGGCAAAAAACTTTTTTGCATTTGAGTAGGGATGGGAACGTAGCCAAACTTTGTCTTTTTCATTTAGCTGTAAATCTCTGCGTTTTTGATCATAATTACATTTTTGTCTTGTCCGGCCTTTGGTGAGATTCTCCTGTACAAAATCCCTCAGGTCCTGAAGCCCTGTGATCATATCCATGGGCCCTCGGAGGGTCCTGCCCAGGTTCAGCTCTGCAGGGGTAACACCGGTGGCTTTGTGGACAGCTGAATTGAAGTCTGGAAGGTGTTTATCCCAATGTTTGTGATTGTCAACAACATATGACGCAATCATAGTTTTTGATGTCCGATTGATTCTCTCGGTAAGGTTGGTTTGTGGAAGCCAAAGTCATCTTCTGGCTCAGGTTCCAGGTGTCACAGGTGGCTTTGAAGACAGAAGAGACAAACTAGGTTCCTCGGTCTGACAAGATGTAATCAGGGTCCCCCCCATCTGGTGAGAATTTCCTGAGTGAGTAGTCTAGATACCGTCTCAGCCGTAGCTTTTCTCAGAGGGTACAGCTCCACCCAACGGGTATAGTCCACAAAGACTAAGAGGTATACGTTCCCTTTAGAGCTTCGGGGAAAAGGGCCCATGAAGTCCATACCGATCTCCCAAGGTCTTTCTACAGTGGTCTGCTGCAACTTCCCCGCAACCTTACGGCGTTCAGGTTTGTACCTCTGGCACACCTGTGTCAGTTCTTCCAAACTCATTCTTCCAAACTCTTCCAAACTCATTCCAGGCCAGTATACCAGAGCTTGCATTCCTATGTAGATATTGTATCTACCAAGGTGACCAGAGAGAGTCCTCATGAAACATCCGCAGAAGTGGTAGTCAGGGACGAAGGTATGTAGACCTGATAGACTGTCTTGTGGGGCAACTACAAGACTTTGTAGACTTTATCCTCTAAAAGGGTGTATTTTGGTGCTCAAGTCTTAATTCTGATAATTCCGACAGCACCTTGAAGGCAGCATAACGTTCATTTGTTGCACAACACGACACAATCAGTCTGTCAGTGTGAGCTCAGTGTATGAACGGTAGAATGTACCAAAGTAAAGTTGGACTCATGACGTGATGATCTTATGATGAATTGCTCTGCCCTAACATATAATACGACACCTTACACAACAAATATCAAACACTTCAACATTTAACATTTAAGATTGGATGGGTCAAACTCAATAGATAAGGTCACTTAACAACTGAACAACCAGATCAAACAGAAAAGATCAAAACTGAGCTAAACAGATAACAGTAGAAAAAAGTAAAAACTGAACAGATATAGACATTGGCCGGTGTCAGGCTGGGAAATGTTGTTGCCACTGAGAAAGTATTTGATTTTGCACCATGATATACAAAAATATACCCATGGTTAAAAATATATCCCACGGTGATGTAGCGGTATAATCCAGCCATGGTTCAGAATTACATCCAACACATAAATTATGGTTTACCATGGACCTTAACATAAAGTATCAGCCATATAACCAATCTATAAACTACAACCATTTAGGTGTATCTAAAAGCAGATGAATAATTAATACTGTCTTTCATTCTATATTAATGGTATGCATCCTCTTCTATATTTCTTAAGTAATGACAAAATCACGAGAATGTTGAATTGTCAACAGAAAACAGTATAAAAATATCACAGAACAGAGATCACATCCATCTCCCTGCTTAGTTTCAGTGCTCGAGAGCGCTTTATTTTCAAAGTATACCGGGAGTAGAGTTACTTGACGGACTCTTATTTTGAAACTGTGGCATTAGTAGTTGGACATAATTGACACTAGCTTTAGATACACTATTGCGCACATCAATCAGGCAGCAAACAAACAATGCTTTATATAATATAGAACTGATAAGCCTTAGTATCATGTTGTAACATCATACAAACTCATCCTACAAATGTCATTATGTACTACACAACACTTGGTTCCAACTGAAACGGTAGCTGTTAGCCGATGTTTGCAAGGTGGCTAAAGTTAGCAGCTAAGCTAATTCTAACTTAACGGCTAACTTAGCTGGTGTATCAGCAGAGAAACTTTGAGATACTTTGTTAAAACCATCAAATGTCTGAATAAGAGACAGATATTTTGGGAATTATTTAGAAGGATTCAACAGCAGCTTCAGTCTGGACAGCGCCACCTGGTGTGGAATCAAACTGCTCTGAAGTTAAGGGATGAGAAAATCAGATCCCATTTAGACTCAGTGAGGTGAAGGTACCAAATCCAACTGACACCCATCACTTTCTTCTTGCTTTCATTGTCTTGTTGAGGCTGGGCTTTCTGCAGTGGGAGACGACATGGTCCTCCCAGGTCCAGTCTATTTCCAGTCTGTTTCCAGTCTATTTCCAAGCTACAAACCATTCACAACCAGTCTATATCCAGTCTACTTCCAGTCTACTTCCAGGTAACAGTCAGTGTTCAGCAGAGTTCAGGTGCAGCTCTGTCCTCAGTGTGTAGAATAGAGAATGTTGCTGATGCAGTAACATTATGACACAATAATACAGATCAGATCACATGAAACTATATCGCCCCCTGTGGGGAAACTGGGTCAATGCAGCAACAAATAGTAATAGGATACAGCAAAAAACAATAAGATAGAACATAAAATAAACAACAACAATTTAAAAAGAATAGGAACAATACTGCTTATGCTGTTCAATTCCATCAATATGTATACAGTATGAGATAGTGGGACCATTCTAAAAGTATCAGTGTATGTGCACAATGTAACAATGAGAGGGAGATTAACATGGCTGTTAGCCCACTGATAAATAGTATGACTGGAATAGATATTATGTTGAGTAAGCATGACCAATGACATTTCGGGAATCACGGGACGCACGTCATGTGGTAGACTGGCATTTGGTACAGTAATACTGTATATAGCATAGATTTGTGTGGTACTGAAAGGAGCGGCATGTATAGGAAGGACAGAGGGCTCAAGTTACAGCCAGGCGCAGTATTATCGTTTCATATTAATAGAGTTTATAACTTTAATCAAGTCATAAAGAATCCTCAGTTTCTAATTTCTGGGTACAACCTCCTTTTTATTCCAAGTGCATGTCAAACATTTTTGAGGTAATTTCAGGGGTCTTAAAAATATATTTTTAGCTAAAAAAAAAAAAGAGGTTTAGAACAACTTCTGTATTTAGTGAGATGCCAATATGATTCATCAGTGTGTCACAGGGTTGGGGACAGAGCTTGAGCACCCTGAGGCCCAGCGGAGAGAAACCAGACTAATCTATCTGATACTTGTCAGTTGTGCTCAGCTTGATACGGCAGCTAAATCTGTCAGTCCAAAAACAAGTCTGTTTTTTGTGTTTTGCATTCGGACCTCCAGACCTGAAGGGACCTGCAGTGAATTCTCAAGCCGGTGACATGTACTGTGTTGCTGTCATTTATCAAGTGTTTCGGGCTTAACAATTAGCGATTTAGCTTGTGGAGTCATGGTCAATATCTTTAACATTGACCATTTTCATGCCAAAAAAGTTGCAAAAAAATCCAAGTTTTCACTGTTTCCCCCTAGATTTTTATTCTCTTCAGGGTGGAAAAGCCTCTGAAACAACATGTAGACTATCACGGGACACTAAAACTACATTAAAACCCAGGACGATGCTAATAATAATAATAATAATATATATTTTTTGCTTTTTAAAATTTTTTATCAAGGGAAAGTTTTCTTTTCCAACAACACCCTACCGTTGCTCACCTTGACAGCAGTCGCTGAGGGAGTGGAAAGAGACTGGTTCATGCTTCACGTGGAACTGCAGCCAAAACAACTGGGCATGTTGGATGATCCCAGTAGGGTTTTTTTTCCTCACTGGGGGATCTGGAAAGCTGAATTTTCCCTCAGCACCACTAAAGCACTGTATTTTTGAGAAGTGCGAGAAGCGTGAATGCGAGAAGTGTTCATATGGAGCTCCTGTGCGTCCTGTAGCCACAACAGAAAGCATGAACCAAGCCTTACTCATTCACTTCCTCCAGCCACATTCCACCTGCCACTCGCAAGAATACGGCACGAGTCAATCCAGGTTATACAATCAAACAAACTGCATCATATCCATTATATCAGAGGTGGACGATACTGACTGGACTATATCTCATTTTTAATAAAAGCTCTAGTTCAAAGTCATTTTGATTAAGCTGCCATCTCCTGGTACACCAGATTATCACAACACCACAATGATAAGGGTTATATTAAAGGTCCATCCACGTACACATCTTGATCCTGCACATTTTAAAAAGCTTAACTGGTTGACGGTGGGGAAAAGAACCATTTATATTAGGATGCTGCTCACTTACAAAATTGTTAAAAATATGGTACCAAAGTACTTAATCAATTATTTCTCACTACTAAGTGACAATCATAGCTACTTTACAAGAGGTAGCTCGACAGACTTCATACCTTTTCGATTCAATAGCCTAATAAACAAAAACACATTTCTCTACAGTGCAGCAGTACAGTGGAATAATCTGCCCACAAATCTGAAATTGAGTGTTTCGCAGAGCACGTTTAAAGTGGCCTTAAAGAAATGGTTACAAAATACCATGTAGCTTATTCAATTTTAATTCTAACTTTTTATGACCAAGAAAACATGAGCATGTTGACATAGCTACCCCGCCGCCTGCTATTTATTTATATGTTGATTGCATTGTCTTCGCTTGCTGTCTTGTTGTTTTGCTTTTATCTTGTGGTGTGTTAAGTGTTATACTGGAGGACCGCAATGGAAATAAGCCTTCGGGCTTTATTGTGTTTTCATCCTCGGTGATTTTTAATGTATGTAATGACTGCAATGCAGTGTTATATGTGTTCTTTAATCATCAAATAAATCCATTCATTCATTCATTCATTCATATCAGCCCCATAGGGAGCCATAGTGGAAGTGTAGGCCGAAGCCTTCCTGTTGTTGACTAGCAGCTAAGTGGCTAACACAATTTTTCCATTGACTGCAAACTAGTATGTCTTCTGCAGCTAAACAAAGCAACAAACGGTGATGAGATTCACCTCTTGACTCACTACATAGCATACGTTTTAGACAATTTGCATGTCTCTGTTATTTTAGAAACTTACAGAAAAGACTTTGCAACGATGAAGTACAACGCAGAATGTACCAACTGTTGATTGCGGAGCTGATTCGCACGAGTAGGGAGTAGACGCTGTAGGTAAGTGATGCAATTTGGGACTTCGCTAAAATATGAGTTCACCGTTTTTTTATACTATAGCCTGTGAATCTGTACCGTCGCTTGTTCCCTTTGCAGGAGATGGAACATTCCAACTAGCTCAAAGCCTGCTGGGTAGTGTAGTTTGGTAACTAATTCTGTCGTGTTGATGCTTATTACAACATATTTCAAAATCATAGCCATATGCTTTTTAGATTGCTTATATGAAGTAACCTCCCATACACTGATATAGGATAAAGTCAACCAAAGAGTTGATTGAAATGACGTCAATTTCAGCTCCCTATATATCAGCAAACCAATATCTCAGTCATAATATTTCAAATTTAAATGAGCATAGATCCTCTGTCTATTCATGAATTGATGTATTCCGTGTTATAAAAAACACTGACCCAACAGCAAGTGTGTCCCGTATATGAATGCTGACTGCCAGCTGTGTTTTCCGTGCAGAGCTTGTTGTCAATAGTCCGGTTTCCTGTGGGAACGTCCCATGGCAACCCCTGTTGTGGAAAATGTTGATGTGTGATGTGTGGACGACTTCCTCTGTAATGGAAGGACTTTTATCTCCCTCTGCCATGTGTTTGCATGTGTGTAAGTGTGTGTGTAGCTGATTCATGTGTATAAACAAATGTGTTTGTGTGTGTGCGTACCCAAGTACCCAAGTGCAAGTGAGTTGGCTGTGTATGTAAGATAAAACTTTATTGATCCCCGTGAGGAAATTGGGTTGTCACACCGGCAAAATAATAACACAGCAAATAAAAACGCAATATAATTAAGAACGTCAACATGTCAAGAGCAGAAATACATGAATAAAAAGCCCAAAAATATGCTATACAAATAAATTTGAATTTGAATTTAGAACATACTGAAAATAAGAAATGCATGGAGTATGAAATAGGTGAAAAATTGTAACAAATATCAAGATAGAATCAATATGTAAGAAATGAGAAAGAATATGAGGCAAGCTAATATATGCATTTACAGCATATATACAGTATAGGATGTACAAAATGTGCATTGCCTTCACATGAACAGCTCTAGAACATTTCTAGGTATTACAAAACACTACTCAAACAATGTATATCCACTCACACAATGCATGTACAGTATGTGTATTCATAGATGTATGTTCTATGTCAGTATTTTGCTCCACCAGATTGGGGCTGATCCTTTCCCCCGTTGAGCGTCCGGAGAGTCCGGTATCTGCCTCTCTCCACCTAATAGCATTTTGCGACGTCTGAAAATAACTCTTGACATTCGGACGGCGCTGACTCATCCACGGTCGGGGGAAGATGAAGAGATTGTCAGGATGGATGGCCTCTTCTCTGAAAAGTCTCCTTTCTTTCCCCCCTCTCTCTCTGCTCCACTCCCCAGGGCAGACGAAACACTGCGTCTCTCTTCGTGACTTACTGTATCTGTCCGACCGAATCGATTTGATTTTCTAATTGTTTGTGCAGACACTGCAGTGTGCACTGAAAGGACCGTGTTGCACAAGTTGTTGCTTTGAGTTTGTCCTGCATTGCCTGCAAAAATATCTATCTTAAAGGAGGGGTATCATTTGCTTTTTCAGCAATTTTATATAATTACCTGGTGTCTATAAAATACATCTGTTAAGTTTTTTTCAGTAAAAATCGTTTAGTTATAGCTTTAGCTATTCACTTCCCAGTGTTTCTTTCCCACAAGAAAATAGGTTGTTTTACATAAGCAGCTTCTTATGCTAATGAGCTACTGCTCTGATTGGCTGGCCATTCTGGAAGGCCTGCCCTCCTCTTAGCGCTGATTGGTCGATTTCAGACAGTCCAGTGTCTACATAGAAACTGGAGCAAAATCTGACTGGCTTGTTTTATAGTTGGTGACTGTGGGAAAATGGCATAGTAACATGATACATTTTTTTTACTGTTATTACTTCACACCTCCAAGTACCAAAATCACCATAAATACTAAGAATTGCCACATCCTACGATACCCCCACTTTAACAATCTGCGACATTTTCATGTAAATAAATCTGTTATGCTACTCTCTATCACCGACTGCACGACAATAGTGATTCAAGCTTTATCCAGTTCATGAAAGCTTTTACATTTACTGTTCTAAACAGCTGGTGTCTGGTAGCGCTTTCCCGGGAAAGCGCACAGGAAGTGATGCGTTTTACGTTTCCTGTTTGTTTGGAATAAACAGAAGAAGAGCTGGGTAGTTAGCATGAACAATGATAGCCACCATGGCTGAACAGACAAAGAAAAGAGAAACTCAAACTGCATCAACAGAAAATCCAAGGAAAAAGACGTCACAGTACTGGACATGCTGTTTGATTGACAGGTGATCTCTGGGAAGTGCAGTGCAGAAACACCACAGCAATGAGCGCTGAGCACCAAAGATGGAACTGGAAACCGGAGTACTATTTTAAGTTATTTAGGCTTGGAATCAGTCTTGAAATCAAGTGTTTCTGTAAAAAAAAAGTGAGAAAACTGGCCAATGGGGTGTGATAAATTCACTTATTTCCAATGCAGTTTGACATGTTTTGAGAATTTTTTTTGATTTGCATTAGAATCATTGGAATCCTCTCACCCCACTAGCAAATGTTTCCCCTCGTTTTCGGAAAAATACATTTTTTTTTTTTGGCAGTGTAGCTCAGCTCTCCGCTAATAGTGCTTTAGGCAACCGATGCTGACTACCTCAGAATTACATAAAACTGCTCCGGTCTGCCTGGGCTGACATTCTCTGAGGTTACAGGTGAGCCTTCAGCGGTGGAAACATTCTGTCTGACCATGTGCAGATAAGCAGAGTCACTGATGCATGGCTGTTCCACCCTGAGCACACCGACTTCTATCTTCATTTATCAACAGGAAACTGCATCTAGAACACACAAACACACACATGCATATGCAGAATGTGTGTATATATGCCTGCCATGCACACACCTATGTATACAGACTAGGATTCGACCGATAGGCAGATACTGATGTTTTTAGACTTAAGTCGCCAATAGCCGATATTTAATACCTTTAAATGCATTTTTGGGCCAAAAAATTATATTTATTCAGTTTTTACACCAGAATTGTATTCTTGTCAGGGTATAAAAGCCTCTGAAACCGCATTTAGACCATCATGGGACACTAAAACTCTTCACTGAAGACCTGACTAATGAAATTCCTTTAGGTTTAGCAGCTTTTTAAGGGGGTTATCTATATTCCCAGAGTCCTATGTTCCCAGGGTCCTATTTTCCCAGAGTCCTATGTTCCCAGGGTCCTAAGTTCCCAAGATCCTATGTTCCCAGGGCCCTAAGTTCCCAAGATCCTATGTTCCCAGGGTCCTATGTTCCCAGGGCCCTAAGTTCCCAAGATCCTATGTTCCCAGGGTTCTATGTTCCCAGGGTCCTATGTTCCCCAGTTCAATATTCTGTTAACACACATTAACCCTCCTATTGTGTTCGGGTCAAATTTGACCCGTTTCAAGTTAAAATATTTCATAATTTTTTTTTTTTATTGGAACAAGGCTTCAAAACAGCTGTATAAACACAACAAAACCAATGGTTATCATTTTATTTGGTTTTGAAGGTCCCTAACCCTAACCCTAACCCTAGAACTGGGGAACATAGGACCCTGGGAACATAGGAATGATTCCTTTTAGGGAAGGGTGACCCAACAATTCAATGGTAAGAGACACTCTGGGATACATTAGTGCAAAGAAAATCAAAGGTTTTCCAGACTATTTTTCTGTCAGAGAGGAACCTCCATCATGTCAGAAGTGGACGACGCTGTCTGGCCGATATCTGATATTTAATAAAAGGCCAATATAGTCCCAAACCAATATACTAGTCTTACCCTAATAGAGACACTAACACACACAGCGCAGCAGCCTGTGAAGTCCTCGGAAGCTTCCCTCAGGGCTTGTTCTCTCTTTTCACCTAGCTGTGATGTTCCCTGACAGGTGAACTGAGTCATTCCAACCCAGCCGCTAAAATAACCTCTACGCCTTGCGCTCGGAGACACGGAAACCCTGAGGTGAACTTCACCTAGGTCTGTCCAGATGACGGCTTGTTTGAGTCTTAGGGCACTTTCACACCTAATAGTCCGCTTCCTTGGTTCGGACCTAATGCGAGAATGATACATTGTTTCGTTTTTCAGTTTGTCCGATTCGCTTTCACGAGGCAAAAGTAAAACAGTTGGCGGGCAAAAATAAAACAATGCTCTCGCAATTGTACTATATCTTACATCAGTGGTTCTCAACCTGGGGTCCGGGGACCACCAGGGGTACTTGAGGGGGTTCCAGGGGGTCACCAGCAAACTGATGAATTGTTAAACTTCAGCATTATTTCATTTACAAGAAGTTAACGCAATTAGAGAATGTAGAATGACTGTTTTGATCATAGTGCCACTGTTATCTCTCTACCTACAATACAGATAGTCATGGAATTCTGGACATAATCATATCTAACAATAAAAATATTCTCAGATTTGCATCCGAGAGACAGAATGTAATCAGCTGGGGGTCCGTTGCTTAAATTAGGGGTCCATGATATGAAAACGGTTGAGAATCACTGTCTTACATCATGGAGCATCGTCAGGTTCTGTTCATGTCGGTCTTGACTCTAGAGACTCTAGACTCTAGAGGACCGCGCATACGGTGACCAGTGAGGTAAATTGGTCCATACTACAGAGCTGACAATTGCAAACATGCAGAAATCACAAAAAGTTGGTCCATGCACAAAGAAAGAAGATAAGATAGAAGTCACCAAAACAGGATGTGAAGATGTTGTTTTTAACCAATAAAATGCAGCATAAATGGTACGCTTTGTGCGATTAGTTCGAATGGTGTTCTCCCCAGAAATGAACCACTCCAGAGTTCCAGAGTTCAAGCGGCCCGAGACCAGCTCTTGGAGGCGGACCACAGAGCGGTGGTTTGGTCCACACCAGGGTTCGAAATTCCAAACGATCCGAACCAAGGGGCTAAATGCTCCGGGGTTCAATTCAAACGGACTAAACCTGTCCAGGGGAAATCTTGACCCACGTCCGTCTTTCTCCATACCTCTGCTTCACAAGATGGTTCCTCCTCCCCCTCTGAAATATATTAGATCGTCAATCTGTCCTTCAATTACCACAGCAAGCTCTCTTTTAGTCTCTTGCAGCCCACTAAGCCAGTAATCCAATCAGAAACCTCCCCCTGTGTGTGTGTGTGTGTGTGTGTGTTTGCAGGAGCAAAAGGAGCAATAACCTGCTTCAAGGTCAGATCTGTTTCTAAGCTCTAATGGTTTTCAGGTCATGAAGTGTTACTCGTCTTTGATCGAGGGTTAAAAGGGGCGATCTACTGTTTGTACATGGACTTTGAATAATTGCATCACAGCTATCGATCTTCAATGCATGGCCAAGACCCTCAGTTTTCAATTTCTGCTTTACTTGATAATACGCAAAGGACTGAGGACAAAGAGTGTTGTTGTTTTTTTCTCAGGGAGCTGCAGTGTCAAGAATTGTAATACCGTGCTTCCTAAACACAGATACCAACAGTCATCAGTTGGTTAAAGTTGACTCATGACTAAGGCAACTAAGAGGTTTTTGTTATCGTGTGATTTCCCATTAGGTTACATTCAATTAGATGAAATTTTAATGATCCCTGAGGGGAAACGGGGGCATTGCAGCAGCAGCAAATATGAGAATATAGCAAAGAAAGAAATGGCATAGAAATAAGAACAGAGCAAATGGGGTGGGATCGAAAAACAATTACAGCACTAGAACATGAATGACAAGTATGAAAATGTATGCAGTATGCGCAAAATAACAGCGTTGGAGCATCTTGAGACAAAGAAAATGAAGTGAAAACATGTAGGCTACAATATGAAAATATATGAAACTGAAAATATGCTGTATAAACAAAAATGTATGTAATATATAACAAATGAGAAAAAATACGAACATGATGAAGATATATATTCTACAGAAGGCACCTTACATCATTTAACCTTAGTCTACAATAGTGGCTACCCTGACCTTTCAAGATGCCTCCTCTCTGATTTGATCGTAGTATTGTTCTGAACAGGAGGCTTCGCTGGTCCCAAATGTGATTCCAGCACAACACAGCCCAGTAATGACCACATCAATCTCCAAATACAGGGCCTCCACCCAGCCGCTGCAGCAGGGAGGAGCAGCACTGGACCTGGAACCTTTTAGGACAAAATACTGCAAAATGCTATCATCCAAAATGTGAGGGTAGCCACTCTGTTCAGACTTTTGGGTGACACCAAACTGGCCTGTGTGGCTTGTGGTGACTAAGTGCATCACATTAAAGGAATACACTAAGTTTTTGGCCCGTTGGTCAACTCACCTGTTAAGTGATGAGAACATAGGCACTAAAATCCTTCATGTGTCCCTGGTAGATCATTGGCTCTTGTGCTCCATGCTAACACTTTAGCATACTATGATGAGTGATAGTAGACTCCATGCTAACACTTTAGCATACACTATGTTGAGTGATAGTTAGCTCCATGCTAACACTTTAGCATACACTATGTTGAGTGATAGTAGGCTCCATGCAGCATACACTATGTTGAGTGATAGTTGGCTCCATGCTAACACTTTAGCATACACTATGTTGAGTGATAGTAGGCTCCATGCAGCATACACTATGTTGAGTGATAGTTGGCTCCATGCTAACACTTTAGCATACACTATGTTGAGTGATGGCTCCATGCTAACACTTTAGCATACACTATGTTGAGTGATAGGCTCCATGCTAACACTTTAGCATACACTATGTTGAGTGATAGTAGGCTCCATGCTAACACTTTAGCATACACTATGTTGAGTGATAGTAGGCTTCATGCTAACACTTTAGATTACACTGTGTCCTAGCCTACTCTCACTAAATATAGTATATGCTACAACATAGTGTACACTAAAGTGTTATATAGAGCCTACTATTACTATGTAGTCACTTAACAAGTTGACCAATGGGACAATCTCCCAAAGACTTGTTGTATTCCTTTAAGTCCATGGCATGCTATTAAAGCTTATGCTACGCTTTATCATGAGCTACACCATGTTTGCAGTGCATATTAAAGCTTTGCATAATCATGTGGCTTTCATACCAATAGTCTACATATCACTGGTGTCAAGCAGACACACACACACACACACACACACACACAGAAATATCCATCTGTCTTCATTAGAGGACATGGCAGTGGATGTCCCATACCTCCTCCCTTATATTTTTGGTGAGGAAGCCCCTCTCCCCCTCCTCCTGTCTCTCTTATGGGGTGAACCAGGGGGTGTAGTCAATGTCACTGCCCTTAACCAGTGTAACCAATCAGCTAGGACCAGCTGGGACACCCCACCACCACCACACCCCACACCCCGCCCTCCTCCTCCCAGCATCCCCTGTGACAAATGGGATGGTTGAGGGTCTCCATTCTCTCTTGATACCCCAACCCCCCATAAGACAGGGCTACCACTACCATCCCCCATAGCCCATTTCATAGTGATATGTGGCTGACCAGATCATAGGCAGGTGTGTGTAATTATATACGGGGTGTCCTATGAGTGTGGAATCATAGGGATGAGTGTCTTGTTGCACTTCTTTTCCCTGCACACACACTAGTTGTGAGGATGGAGGAGTGAGTGATCTTAAGGCTGGAAATGTAGGTTTGAAACCCACTTCTGACATTTTTGTACTCATTTAGTTTGAGAAAAGACCTTTTGGACTCCTGACATTATTGCAGATACTTGTGCCAAGTGTTTTCAGTTGCAACAGGCTACATGCGAAACGGAATTAGGGCTTGATGGTGCTTAGCAAGGACGAATTTCACAGCAGATGCGCAATGTCAGGGCACACAGGTTTCCAGCAGTGTGTCAGACACTGCGAGGAGGGAAAGTGTGTGTGTGTGTGTGTTTGTCGCTAAATGTCATCTGACACATGAGAAATGTAAACGTTGACGAACAAAAAAACTACACCCCCCTCATGTTCATCCTATACATAATTAACTGCCTAACAGTTGAAATTAATTGAACTGGTATTGAAGCTTTATTCTATTGTTGCTGATAGCACTGATGTTTTCTTTTTTGTGGGTGTGATTACTACTAATCATGTGTTAATTATCTGTATTATTTCCTCAGTTGATAATTGCTTTGACAACATGAGTTTCATTATTGTCATGTAAATAAAACTTACTTTAATTGAACTGAACTTGAACTAAGAGAGAGATGCTCAGTGTGTGGTGGAGGAACTGAGTACACACACACACACACACACACACTGATGCAAAAAAAAAAAAAAATCTTTTATCTTGTTGTTTTGCTAATGTTGTTCTTCAGTTTCATGCCAATAAAGCACAGTGAAATGAACTGAATTGAGAAACAGATAGGGAGTGTGTGTGTGCGTGTGCGTGTGTGTATATGTGTGTCAGTGAGAGTGTGTGTGCGTGAGAGAGAGAGAGAGAGAGAGACCCGGGGAAAACGTCATCTGACAGGACTGGACTACCGGGCTGCAGACAGACGAGCACCGGCCGTATGAGGGACAGTAGCTCCACTGTGTAGCCGGACAGAGAGTCACTGTGTTCGGCCAGGAAAACATTACCGTTACCGGTCTTCCCGCAGCAGCCAGCGGGGGCTGAATGCTGAAGGAACCCGCGGAAAGTGACACTAGGGGCGGTTGTTAGTGAGTGACTGAGAGGAGGGGAACATGGCTTCTTCTCCGGTCACCCCAGCATCGCTGGAGGGAGGGACACCTTCACCCACCGGGAACGAGGAGTCCGCTACGACCCGACAGGTAGGCTACGTTTGCACCGTCTCGCTAGTCCCGACACGTTCCGTTCACTCTGGTGTGGAGAGAGCGGCACGCCGAACTCGTTTTAAATACCTGCTTATTTAATGCAATCTTGCTTATCGGCAAAGGTACATACCTTCTAGAACATAACTTCAGACTTTTTATAGATCGCTAGGAGCCGCTCTTCAATTCGGCATACATCCAATATACAAATAAGCACTTTATTTCAATAAAATTTTAACTTTAAAATCGGTTCGTCTGTTATTCCCCCCCCCCCGATCTTCTTCCACTAAATTAAGCCGTGGCGGGCGGTAGCAAGCAGTGTGAAGCGAATCTAAAAGTTAAGATTTTATTGATATAAGTAGCGCTTGGTGGATCACATTTACGCCGAATTTACCAGTAGACTCTAACGATTCTTCCGCGGTTTTAAGTCATGGTCTACAAGGTGTATAGTTTTGCCGATAAGCAAGGCAACAAAAAAACGTCCAGATTTTGAATGGAGGTTGGCGTAACGTTGTTGTTGCCGCTGACACGATGTGTGTACGTCGCGGACGTTGATGTCGGAGTGCTGGAGGATAGTTGGTCCCATAAAGAGAGAGGATAGCAAAGGAAGGCGTTTCCCTGCTGGTTGACACATTTGCAAGGTTGTCCAAATCACTGCTGGAAAGTCAATGGAGTTATCCCGGCTGTTACTACTATTACTGTTGTTTATCCAGCCACTGATAAGGTTGCTGCTGCTGAAATACTTCAGAATATGTTTACAAATATGCTTCAAATGTACATTATATTTATATTTTGGACACTGGAAATACATTTTCTTCCCATGCGTAGCCTATATTGCAGCCTTTTCTCAGCCTGTCAAACTGCAGCCGTGTGAATGAGTCATATGTAGGCAGCTAACACATGTCTTTCTCACATAGGCGTAAGTGCTGTCAGGCATATTTAGCCTGTGTACAGCGTGTTGTCATTGCAAAGGTGAATTTGTTTACTGCCTGCTCCAAAGCGGTGCCGTTACAACAGGTGTACGGTGGTGTCAGTGTCACCAGTCTGACCGCCGTGACGTACTAATGTGTGCTGTGTGTGTGTGTGTGTCAGTGTGTGTGTGTGTGTGTAGCAGGCATGCAGCGGATGCCAACTCTACAGCTTGGAGTGCTGGTTCCCAAACTGGGGTCCGGGGACCTCCAGGGGTCGGTGAGGGGAGGGGGTTTCAAAGGAGAAGTAGTTTAAAGATGGACTAGGCCAGTGATTCTCAACCTTTTTCATATCAAGGACCACATTAGAGCCGTGGACCCCCATTTGATGAGATTTTGTCTCCCGGACCCAAATCTGAAAATACTTTTATTGTTATATATGATTTTGTCCAGAATTCCTTGACTATCTGTATTGTAGGTAGAGAGATAACAGAGAAACTACGATCAAAACAGTCATTCTTCTACATTCTCTAACTTCTTGTAAATGAAGTAATGTTGAAGTATAACAATTCATCAATTTACTGGGGACCCCCTGGAAGCCCCTCAAGGACCCCCGGTGGTCCCTGGACCCCACGTTGAGAACCACTGGACTAGGCAACTTGGCATGTTGGTGTTTGAATGCAATCCTATAAGAAAAAATAATTGAATTTGGGCAAATAGGGAGAATCTACAGCGTCTCAATTAGTGAGATGGGACCCACTTTGTGATTAAGGGCTGATAAACATGTATCTTTACATAAAAATCTCACTATTAATTTCACTATTATTTGGGATGACTGTGTTGAAAATCAGTTCCTCTGCTCCCACTGTTAACTTCCCCACCTACACATCTAACAACATATTTCCTCAGATAGCGGTCCCGCATAAAACCTCATCACATGGGGGTCCGAGGCCTAATGTGTATGTAGTGGGGTCTTGACATGCAAACCCTTAGGAATCCGTGCCCTACTGTGTATATATATATATATACGTATATGTATATATAGGGCTGGAGTGATGGAACAGCAGTGTGAGTGCCAACTGTACAGCTGAGATGACACAGACAGCTTTAATCCAAAGCGCCTTACAGTAGCTACCATGTGTGCATATAGGCTACAGTCGTTTTTGCATATGTGACCCCAGTGGGAATTTGACCTTTAACCCTGTTAATACTGCATACATAGGACCGCTTTAGATTGTTTTACAATGCAAACTCATTGTCAGTACTTTTTCCATGTGTCCTGTCCTTGAATTCACATGGAACAAATTCTCTTGTTTTGGAAATATAGAATTAGGAAGGTCATGTTTAATACCATGTTTACTAGATCACTCCAAGAGCTTATATATACTGTATATATATGCACTTTTGGTTAAATATTGCAAGACCACGGGTCATAATTGGGTCTATGTCTGACTTACTTGACAGCTGAAGTTCTTAATCCACGTCTGCCGGTTAGAAAGCGCTGGAAGTTTGAAAGCAGTCATGAAATTTTTATGCCGAGCGTTTTTAAAACTTGCTTTTTTGGCAGCACCATTTCGAGACAGAAACGGCTAAGAAGCGGATCTGTGGAGTGTCAAAACTCCAGACCTACAACAATCAGTTATTGGCTGTTAGCTCATGTTTTCCATTCAATCACAGTTGCAGTGTTTCCTATGCAGTGGCAGAAGCACTCTACATCATCATTTTGCAAAACACTGCACTGTGAGCAGGGATGTAGTGAAGGGAAAACCCGTTTAAACTCGATTTACCCACTATTGCATTTGCAGGAATACAGTTTACTAGCCTTTTTATGACCTAAATTCATAGTGTGCATCACCACCTTTTTGTTTACCAATACATTACTGCATGTGGGTGTTATTTTATTTGCTTTTATTTCAGTTTCCAATCTCTAGAATCCTCTTATTCCCATCCTCATCGATTCACCGGGGCTGTATGTTAAGTCCTATTCCTAGGGGAGTAATCGCGTGTTTGGCTTAACATGAAGTCAGAGGAGTAGAGAATTCACTGGTCAACTGGTAGCAGATTGTTTGGTCAAGCTGTCTGTATGCATGCAGAGTCACACACTAGGGTTAGACCCGTATGGATGGTATGTTTTCACCATCATCCTCAGTTTCAGTGGAGAGTTTTAGTGTCCCATGATGGTCTAAATGCCGTTTCAGAGGCTTTTCAAGGATAACATTCTGGGGGAAACACTCAATACTTGGATTTTTGGGGAATTTTTGGACATGAAAATGGTCAGATTACAGATACAAATTCGAATTAGATCAATATTCTCTTATTTTCTTTGTAAAATAAAAACAAATTCATTCATCCGTGGAACAATAACTTATAAAAACATCACCAATATCTCAATCTGACGGTCAATCTGACCGTCACAGGAAAAGAATATGAAAATTTGCTAAACTGCGGGAAAAAACAAACTGATTTAGAAAGCAATATTTGTTTTAGTGAGCAAAAATATCATGCTGTAAAATTATAATGAAAATATCATGCTGTAAAACCATAATGAAAGTAGGCTATTCTCCTTTAAGTGGGCTCACTTGAACAAGACATCGGGTTGTTTAGGGAGCGAACACCGCGGATCAATTTCACTGACGCTTGTGGATCAATTACTCACAGTCAACACAGGTAATCTCCACCTTCCATGTGCAGCTCCCACACACTACCTGCTAGGTTTTAGCTTTGCAATAGCGTAAAAAAACAACTAGAAAAAATAGTTGCTAGGCAACGGTGACGCGGATCTTCAAGAGCCGGAAAAAGTAGCAAACACTGAAATGATACACCGTCTATAATGGTAGAAATACTCAGAACTCTTTTGTGTTTTGTAATTTTAAGAAAATAACAATGTTAGAGTAAAATATACACACATTTAGGAAAAGTCAGAGTCCTATAGTTGCATTATAACATTGCAAAATTTAAAAACGGTCAAAATGACTGCCTTGGTAGTTCTAGTGTTAAAGATATTGAGTATTGACACGAGATATCTGCAGCTTCAGTCGGCCCAAAAAAATATTAGTTTCGGTATCGGCCTTCAAAATTACCCATATCGGTCACACCCTGTCACACACACACATTATGCAGAAACTGGACAGAAGAAGACCCATGGATAGACACGTACAGATGCATATATGTCACACACACACACACACACACACACACTCACACGCAGAACTGACTCACTCGTTCATCATCATCAGCTGGCGCGCCACTCAGGAAGCCTCTACAACTTCCTCCAGGCCGCGCCGCCATGAAGAACAAATGAGCTTCTTCCCTTCGTTTCACCTCAGAAGCTCCGGCCCCAAAAACAGAAAACCACTCGTGTTTCCTGTTTGTAGCCTTCGGGGGAGATATTCGTGATTCGCGGACCGGCCCGTTCAGGCTGCTGATGACGGTGCAGGTCGACGTCAAGGGGGGCGGGGGGTGAACGTGCACCCCCCCCCCCATCGAGGAGGGACATCTGCCGCTCTTTTTTCCCGGCCTCGCCAAGGTCAGATTGTGACAAAGATCTGGCAGTGGACGCGTGTTTCTGAGAGAGAGTGACATAGACATAAACAGAGAGAGAGAGAGAGGAAAAGAACAATTTGGTGATGATCAGTTGAAAGATGTTAATGCGGCGGTCACTAAGGCGGCGCTTTGGGTTTCTGTTTCCTTCTTTGTGGCGTGAGAAGAAGGGATGGATGGGGAGAATAGGAAGGGGGGAGGGGGGGAGTCAAGGTATGATTTCAATTTGGGATGGGACAATACACAATATGGGGTTCACGATTCAAGGCAACCACGATACGATGTAATAAATAAAAGGATAACACTTTACAATAAGGGTCACTAAGTTAAGGGTTAACTAACATTAACTAACCCTTAATTAACAGTTAGCCTAACTAATGTGTCTGGTAATTATTTACTAATGGTGTTCAGGTTAACTAAGGTATTAATTTATACATTATTTAATAGTCATCTTTATAAACTATTAACAAAATAATGTAGAAATGAATACCTTAGTTAACATGAACACCATTAGTAAATTATTACCAGACACATTAGTTAACTGTTAATTAAGGGTTAGTTAATGCTTATTAAGCATTAACTAACCCTTAATTAATGTACCCTTATTGTAAAGTGTTACCAATAAAAGTTCAATGACAACAAAGTCTGACTGTGCAGAATTATGTTTATTTCTGAGCCGCAAATCTTTCTAGCGATGGCATTGGCTCGCTAGAATGTAACCAACAATTTAAAAATGTCATTACAAAGTGTAAATAATATAATTTGGATGGAGAGCTTGTGAAACTTGTGATGGTCAAACAGTCTCATTTGTGATTACTACGGCAGAATAAAATGGAGCTGATATCGCGATTCTTTTTTCTGCCCCACGATACGTATCGTCACATTTTTGTATCGCGATATATTGAATTTCGCTATATATATTTTGTCCCATCCCTAGTTTCAATTTGAAAACAGGGGGCAGGCGCTTGTGATTGGATTCAAATCCCAGACCAGCTGGGGAAATTTGGGAGGGGAAAGTGAAGGAAAAATGCTCTGTCATCCCTTGAGCCCTTGAGCAAGGCATTTAACCCCCACCTGCCTCACTAATATGCTCAGTAGAGCGCATGGTGCTCTGTTGACTTTCCCCTCTGTTAAATAAAGGTTAAATAAAACAGACTGGAGAGAGGGAGAGTGCCGAGAGGGGAAGGGAAAGCAGGAGGTAGGAGGATAAAAAAGTGATGGATGCGAGGGAATGGGCTTGGGGGGAGAGAGGATGTGTGAGTGTGTGTGAAAGTGAGGGAGAATCTGTGTGTGTGTGTGTGTGTGTGTGTGTGTGTGTGTGTGTGTGTGTGTGTGCGTACCCTCCCACCCTCCCTGCCTCCACCCAGACGGTGTGATTCATCTCAATGACTCCTGTCGTGATGTCACCGAAATCTCACACCGGTGCGACGAGAAAAAGCGACCAGCCTCCACTTTCCGAGCTCTCTCATTTTTCCTAGAAACCAAATCACACTGTTGAACATGCCACTAGCTGCAGCTGTGTTGCCGTCACACACACACACACACACACACACACACACACACACACACACACACACACACACACGCCTAACTGTGCAGTAAACACAGCCATTTGCTAAGGAGCTTTGAAGACGTGAACCCAAGTTACCCTGGAAGACTAAATGTGGCGTGTAAATCGCACAGTCATTGGAGAGTGTGTTTTCACTGTGGTAGGTAGGCAAGGTCAGAGGCATGAGTGTATGTGTGTGTGTGTGTGTGTGTGTGTGTGTGTGTGTGTTCACGACTAGAGGTGGTGTGCTTTTTAACAATGTATGTGGTGTGTGTATCCGCAGCTTTTCTTTTTTTTTTGTAGCCGTGTCCTTATCAGTGTTTTTGGACTGTAGCGCGGCTAATGCGCCGTATCCAGGGGTACGCACACACACACACACACACACACACACACACACACACACACACACACACACACTTTAGGAGCAGCAGCGGGTTCAGCGTTGGGTACGTTGCTCTCTCCGCTGCAGGCAGAAAGCCCAGCATCCTCGTCCGTCTCCGTCTCCACCTCTCAGGACATGACTAAGCATTTTTTTCTCCCAGCTGAGCACATACTCAAGAATATGGAAGGTGCACCGCACTGGCTTCTATGCAGAGTGTAGTGACCCTGCATATGCAAACGTGTATGGTAATGTCCTTTTTTTTTTTTTTTCAAGATCTTTTTTTTTTTTTGTCATTTCTGCTTCATTGGACAGTTTTTTTTTACAGTGCAGAGAGTTCAGGCTGCCAGTTTTCTTGGTGATAATCTCATTTGTTTATGGTAATTATACTAATGTCTCAAAATGAAAGTGGTATTGATTTATTGATGTTATAATAGCTCTTTTAAAACTGCCCACAAAGTGTTTAGGCAAGTGCAGCACATGCAAGTTTTTCACGCAGTTTGGTTGTCACAGCAGAATTGCACCTGTATTACAAAATGTACGGTAATACACACACTAATAACGTGAGACTTGTCTGCAAAATCAATTCTATATGTCCCATCATCATTTTTGCTGGCGTTTAAAAAACCTTGTATGTCCAAAATGTCAGCTTTTCAGGAACTAAGAAAAGCAGCCTTGTTTTTAGCTTGACAACCAGGGATGTAGTGGAGGTAAACCCACCTAAAGACGGTTTACCCACCTGTTTGTTTACCACTATATCACTGTTGACAACAAGGCATTTTCGAGTTTGTCCAGTGGGTTTCAAAAGGGTTGCATCACCACCAAGGATGGTAGAATGTTCTCACCCATAGAGCACTATGTAATCCCACACAACAGAAGTTAAACTTGAAAATTGCCGACATTGGAGTTAGGAGCTTTTCACATGACAACAATCTTTTTTTCGTGCAGCTGGTTTGCTTGCAAGCTGCAATGGAGTTTCACGTGGGAGTTGATGATGGGAAACTGCGTCCCATCATCATTTGGAACATTCGGAATGAGTTTTGCATCCTGGAAAAGGAATTCCCCGACCAGCTGCCTACTGTAACTGGGGCAAAGCACAATCTTCTGAAGAAAGTCACTAGTGTTGTGTGTGTGGTGTGGCAGCTCTACTGTTTGTTAGCTAGGTTAGTGCCATGCAGCCACTGGCTTCTCTGAAAAAGCAACTCTATTCATAGTGTTCTGTTCCATCACCACACGGCCATCTTCGTAGGAAAATAACAGGTGATTGTAATAAATTAACAGGTGATTACAATCAAATGACAGCCACAGCCAATGAGCTGTGTGTACTGTAAAGTGCCATATTGGTAGGAAATGCATGTGACATATGACATATGACATATGAATACTGGGAATTGATTAAAAAAAAATATAATCGCACAATTTTCTGTGATTAATCGCATATCGCAAGCTTATAATCATAGATACTTAAACATAGAATGGCCAAATTAATCACTAAATCACCAAATGAATGTAGAATCAACACATATACAGTACTGTGCAAAAGTCTTAGGCACATGTATATGAAAAAAAGTAAAGCAAAGATGCTTTCAAAAATAATTAAATGAAAAGTTTGCAGAAATAGTTTTGCAGAAAAAAAACAGTTTTGCAGAAAAAAAATGAATGAACATCTAAGACACAATTTACATAAAAACTCTTGGGTGCCTAAGACTTTTGCACAGTACTGTATATTTGAAATCAAATAATATTGTTTAATGGCATCTTTTTAATTGAGAACATAGACTCCCCTGTGAACTACAGATCAGTCATTTCCATCAAAACCATCAGAATTCAGCTCGATATGCACTAACTGAAATAATAACAAAAGCTACAAGTACCAGCTGAAACTTTTTACCAGGTTTTCTCCATCATTAGCCAGGATGGCTTGGCTGGTAATAGAGCAACAGCAACAAAAGAAACAAAAAAAAAACAAGCACAGATCCTGTATAGGCACACAGCGCCCCCTAGAGGCCGATTAACAAAAGGTGGACGACAGACTGACCTGAACTGAAAATGCCTCTTCATGCTGCCATGGGAAAACAAGCACAGATCCTGTGCAGGTCCACTAACGTCACTGAAATACCACAAGGTAATAACATCAAATTGGATTTGATTAAGTATTGATACAGTTTGACTTTGACACCATCATTTGCAACTTGGACCTGAGACTCAGTTCCAGGAATAGCCGTACGTTTGGCCTTAATCGTGATTAATGAGAACTGAGAGGACGCTGCCTGTTTGTCCTTTCTGCTGCTGTGTGATGCTGGCTGGGGGTTACTGGCAGCCTGGCAGGTATCACGCCGACCAGATGTGGCGTTCAGCTGGCAGTTGGCAGATGTACCAAGCTCGCTTTTGCTGTGTCATGCCGGTGTTAAGCTGATCATGATCTGTCCATTTAGGCCGCGCACAGCTCCGAGATCCCATTCATGTTCCTTCGGGTTCTCTCGCTGTCTCTCCGGATTAAGATTTCTTTCCTCCTCTCTTCCTCATCTCTTCCTCATCTCACGCATTCCCTCTGTTGTCCGTCTCTTTTGATCTCTCTCTCTCTCTGTTGCTTCGAGTCGTTTCATTAGCCAACATTACGAGTCTCTCACTCTCTCTCTTCCTCTCCCCCATCACTTTATCCCCGCAAATCCTATTACATCCCCGTCCTTCAGACACATCAGCAGATGACAAACCAACCATGAGCTGCGATGGACGCCTGAGGACAGCTGAATTGGCCAGAGAGGAACCATCAAAGAGAGGGAGAGAGAGAGATGAATACGTCTCAATCCTTTATTGAATTTGACTCGCAGCTTTCTGTTCAATATGAGGATGAGATCACGTTTGGCATAATGTGTAATGCGGCTACACTTCTATTCATAGGCCAAAATCACAGAAGATTTATCGTCATTGCACGCATACGTCCTTTATCTCTTTACTGTACATCGATTGCCTATAGTAGTATGTGTTTATGCGTTGTTACATATCAGAGAGAGTACACTGAGATATCAAAGAACTACCAATCTAGGGAACATGACCTCATGAACTCAACTAAGACTTTCGAAGAGTCTTTTAAGTGTCAGATCAGCATTGTTTCTATACTTGATGCGCTTGATGATACTTGAACTCAGAGCCGTGACTAAAAGAAACCAAGATTGCTTTGATTTCTCGAGCATTTCAGTAACTTTTTTCGTGGTGTGGTAAAGAATAATTTTCTACAAGTCATGTTTTTTCTTTATTGAGCAGTCTATTGAGCAGCAGCATCTACTTAAAGAGTAACGAAACCCCAAACCCAAATTTGTGGTGACGCCTGACACCTAATGGTGAAAAGTAGGGTAGTGACCATCTGCTATTAGCTGGTCTTTGTGTCTGGTGATGTCACCACCTGTTGTACTCTATAGAAGGTGACATCACCTGGCACAAAGACCAGCCAATAGCAGATGGTCAGTGCAGTATCCTACTTTTCACCATTAGGTGTCAGGCTTCACCAGAGATTTGGGTGGGGTTTAGTTACTTAGTGTAATAAAAGGGGGTAAAAGTTGTATTATTGTGAAATTTTAAATCTTCACACCTTAGCTGGGATTTTTCACACAACTTCCACAATCCTCTTTGCATATTCAGAAAACGTAGATGTCATCGCCACGAGTGCATTGTGGGACTGCACAAAATTTGTACTTGTTGTCGGAAAAAGACCTTCAACGTTAGCACAATGAGGACCAGAAAACTTCTACGTTTGCAACAAAGTCTGCTTATAGACGTGATTACTGACCCTACGATTTAAGGAAAGTTACCAGAGCTGCGTAAACCTTTTAGTATAATCATTATTTTAGTGGCTTAAGACAAGTGGATTTCAATGGTCATGCATTTGTTTGTGAAAGATAACAGCAAACTATGTGACAGAGGACAAGACAAAGACGTATTTACTGTTGGAATACTGGCAAAGTTATGACAGCTTCAGTAGGAAGAGACAGAAACATTTTAACATTGTCTTTCCCACATTATAATCCACCCAGAGTGAGAACACCAGTGTAGGATCATGAGAACAGGCGCATCAATTTACTAAACCCCAAGGTCTGGCAAAGTCCCTGCATCTAATATCATTTGCCATCAAAACCAGCCAAATTTCTGGGCACAAAGTAGAACAACGGGTGATGACTGACTAGATATTATCATTATTTGGACTGTGTGATAAATTATTAGACATAGTTTACCAAGTGCATCCTGTTTTGGAGGGAACATTGGTCCTGGATGCTCCTTGATGTGATATCTTTTGGCTTCCAAATAGATTTGCTTGATCTTTACTCTCCATTCTAATGATAGAAACAAAAAATTTGGACTGAGTACCTTTTTTTTCTTAGGAGTTTTTTTTTAGGAGTTTTTATTTTTTAGGAGTAGGAGTCGCTCTTGCAACGACTAGGGCAGGTTCCCTCTCCGGCTTCCCACCCGCGAACACTGCCGATTTGTATTCGTAATTACTTTTAAGAAACCGTTGAAGGTTGAAGGTGAGGTTTCGGGTCAGGTCCTTCTCCTCTGAGGCCCATTCACTAACTCCAGCTCTCCTCTCCCACTCACTGAGTCACTCCCAGACCTGAATCTGGAGGCGCTGCTGGCATATTTGCACTGGTGTGGGTTCAAAGAGACTATTTAGACCGGCCTTCTGGGCACTGGACTGTCAGCATGTCTCGCATTTGTAGCATGCCTTTGCTGTGCCCCCTCCAGATGTATATAGAGAGTGTGTGTGTGTGTATGTGTGTGTGTCAGACAGTGTGTGTGCATGAGAACAAGCAGGGCATGTGAAGTGTGGATCGGTGCAACAGTGTGCTAACAGCGATCGATAGCGTCAAGTGGGAACTGGAGGCCCTTCTCGTTTTGGCATGTGTGTATGTGTGTGTGTGTGTGTGTGTGTGTGTGTGTGTGTGTGTGTGTAAGCGGCCTGAATAGCAGCCTGTGTGTCCAGGGACGGTCAGCAGCCTCCAGAGGACAAAGCCGGCGCTTGTGTTGTTCACAGAAGGAGGCGGATTGAGGGAGCTGTCCGTTTCCCAATCAAACACAATTGGCCGTTTGATCAGACGGCTCTTTTTTCTTTTTTTACTTCCTCCAGGGGGCTTTTGTGTCTCTGGCCTTGGAAAAAAAAAATCCATTAGACTCTCTGGAAGGCTGACAACATGGGTTGGCCACCAGTGACTACAGTTCATTTTATAGAAATGTGGTTGGGTATAGGTTTCACAGCAAAAAATGTCTTGTTTTTCTTTAAACAAGTGACAGAAATCTGACAATTAGATAGCTATATTGGATGTACATCATACTCAGAGTGGGAAACCCTACTGACAGCAACACAGATGGAAACAGAGGCAAACCCAACAGGTCTTTGGACAAAAAAAATTAAATATACACCAAATGTATCCTTTGATATGATGGTTACAGCATCTGGACTGAAGGAAACATCCATGACGTTGATCCACAACGTTAGCTAATGTTAGCAGTCAGCTACTTCATGTTGCTAATGTTATATTCAGGGTTCCCACACAATACGACCTAGAAAATTCTATTGCCTTTGAATATTGTCAAATGTAAAAAAAAAAAAAAGCTGTGGCTAGCATGTAATATTGTTGAACCCCTGTAGATTTATCTCCAAACCAACCAGGTTTGTGTTAAATTGTAGCATACAACTAGTTGGAACAGTTTTAACCAGCTAAAGTCCAGATAAAATGCTAGTAGCTAGCAGACATAGTTAGCATAAACAATTTGACAAAGAAGGGACACTAAGGATATGGAGCATTATTATATATGTATATATATGAGCTATTATATTATGTTACGGGTCAACATCATGGTTGAACACTTCAGTTGCTTTTGTCTTTCATTTGGACCTTCTCCAGTTCTGCTCAATCTCTCCACCATATTGAATGATAATTTTGTATTTTTTAATTGAGTTTGCCTCTGTTTCCAACCCTAACCCTCCCGCAGTATGGCATGAATCAATAGCAATGTGAATGAAGCAGATGAGTTGAGATAATTCTACTTTTACCAATGGAGGTTTACTTGTTTGATGAAACAAGGCAAGAATTATGAATCCAGTAGTATCAAAAAATTTCACTTAATTCAAGGAAATTCTTGAAACAAGTTAAATTGCAACTGAAACACATGACATTATACCACTACAGTGGCAGATTTTCACTTATTTTAAGCAAAATAAGCTTTTAAAACTACTAGACTAAATGACTTAAGATAGATCTCTCTCTCTCTCTCTCTCTCTCTCTCTCTCTCTCTCTCTCTCAGCCCCTTGACTCCAAAGCTCAGCCCAGAGTCTTATGTGCTTGAAGTTTAATCTAAACGTGTAACCCTCTGAGTTTTCCATTTTCCCCGTAGGATTTCTCTTATCTTTTGCAGTAAATGGGCATCAAGCACGTGAGCTCACAGAATATTACTGGAAATTGAATGAATCTTAAAGTTAAGACTGAAGTGCACAAAACACAGTTTGAAACAGTGTCCTCAAAAGCAGGGGATTTCAAAAGTTGTGTCTAGACTAATCTGGGGTTGTGATTAAAGAATGGATGTAGGTCTTGGAGATTAATGAATAAACCAACTCGTGTCCCTCTGCCTCTCAGTGAAAAACAGGCCTATTTAAAGACAGAGCCTAAATTAAGGCCGTCTTATCAAATGACCTGCAGCAATCTGAGAGGTCAGTGGAAGTGGCCATTCATCTCTGCTTCCTTTACTGGACACATGGCTTCAGGATACAGCAGATGCAACAAGATATGACAAAATATCTTAATATATATAGTAGGTATAATTCAGTACATATATTTGGTTTTGTGCATTTTGCAATTTAAAAACACTTGAATGACATTAAAGTCGCACTGAAATGAAAACTGACTTTTTCCACTTTTTTAGCTCATTCTATCATACCATGCACAAAAATGACAAAAAAGTTATTTTATTGTATTTTTATATCAAAATCTCATTACTTTTACTTCCTGGAAAATGGAAAATCTTTAGAGATTACCTCATCATGTACCAGGAGGCGTAAATAAAAACTCATAACCAATAAAACATCCCTCTCATCAAATATAACTGCCTTTCTCTCCTTAAGTGATATCTCATTGGTTTACACTTTTGAATGATCTTTTCTTGTGTTATGTCCCGCCCCAACATCCTGTTTCAACAGGAAATACATCACATTAAGTAAGCAAGATGTTCTTACAATGTGGTTTCAGTTTGACTTTAAACCTTCATATGGAAATTATCTAGGGTTAGACTGATGTATCGGCCCAATATTATAATGAATTATAATCAGTCATTGTCCTCCACCTCTGACATGATGCAGTTTGATTGATCACATTGATTGTAGAATTGATCAGTACTACACTGGTTGTCAATGGGAAGCCATTAACTGATTCTAATGAGACCTTTTGATCAGATTCCACACAAGTATACATGAATATGTTAAATTCAAAAGATACCGGTATCGGTATCACCCTTGAAAAACCCATATTGGTCAAACCTTATCACACATACATATTATGCAAAAACTGGCTAGAAATAAGGCACACACAGTGACCACTTTATTAGGTACAGCTAGCCAGTAAGCAGGTAGGACCTCCTTTTGCGTCAGATCAGTGTGAATTCTTAGAGGCCTGGATTCAACAAGGTGCTGAATGTTCCACAGGGATCTTGGTCCGTGCTGTCTCGAATGCGTCATGCAGTTCCTGCAGATTTTTCAGCCTTGGTATTGGAATCTGCCTTGAAAAAACTCTTGATTTTGCCCAAAATAATTTAACTGGGGGACTGTAGTAATCCAGAGACACCCATGTGAATGTGTCACGCAACGCCACTTCCCTTTTACAATTCTGACATCATGCATCGGTATTTTACGGACAACACCTGAACGTTTGTGGTTTGTGGTCGAACGTTCTCTTCAAGTGGCTCCTTACCATTGTAAAGAGTGATACTGCTTCCCCTTCCTTCCTCTTCCCCGCCACTGGTTATATGGCTCATGGAATGGAGATGCCATGTGTGCACGTCCGTAATTGCTTGAAACACCAAACGTAGATATGGACGGGTTTAAAAATGACCCCAGGATGTCAGAGTTAACTCAAGATACAGTAGGTCATTTCAGTCGAGTATTAACCGGAGTAGCTGGAGAAAATGTTTGTTCGACATGTTCGTTCCAGATGGGATGAAATTCCTGGAGTGACCTGATCAACACACCCTAGTATTACTAAATGTTGCCTATTCTTACTTTGATTGCCCGCTACACAAGTCTGCATCATGTGTACCTGAACAGAATGGATGGGAGGAGTGTTCATGCTGCTTTGTGTCCAGAATGCTAACGAGCCGCTGTATCGAAGAGGCTGGAGCGTTGATGCTAGCCAGAGGAACGGTCCGAAGCTGTTTGTTTGAAAGGAACAAATGAGCGTCCCTCAGGTCACGGCTCCAGTGCTCCACATGTGTATAGCCGGAGCTTGTGAGTCGACTTATCATCGCAGAGCCTCCTAAGTGGCTTTGATTATCGTGATGTGTGCGTGTGAATGCTAAGCCGGAGTATCAAGTCCCCCTCTTGGCATCAATAAAAGGTCATAGAATCTCTCTCACTTTCAGCAGCCGATTGGGGTTTGGCTGATAGTGTGGCCCCCTGGCTCACACCAGAGGAACTGGAGTCATCATAAATACATTCAAGGAGGTGCTGGAGATTTTCAGTGTCAATGAGGCGTTCAGTCTCCGTGTCCCACATTATAGCCCACATTTCATTTAACAGAGGTTATGTATGTGCCTTATAGACCTATGCATTAGGGTTAGGGTTTTCACACTTATGCACTGCTGCACTTCTTTTAAAATGTTGTATTTTACTTGATTTTATGCATTCTATGTACTCTATTTTTTTTAACTTTATTTTTATTATTATTATTATTCAGTGGGTTTTATTTTCCATCTCATGTTATGCATTCCTCATTTTTATCTTACTTATATCAAGTGGGTTTTATTCTCCATATTATTTTACATTAATTATGGCATTCTCTCCCTGTTTTTATGCTCATTATATGTCTATTTTCATGTGAAGATGCATTCTATGTATTCTATTCTCATCTTTATCTTATTGTTACTATTATTATCAAGTTTTATGTGAAGCACTTGGTGCATGTAATTTCTTTCAATGTAAAGTGCTTTCTTGTGAAGCACTTTGAGCTGCTTTTCTTGCATGAAAGGTGCTATACAAATAAAGTTCATTATTATTATTAGGGTTTTTCAAGGGGGATAGTGTTATATTTGGATTGAAGCTAGTGTTTTATGCTGATATTCAATATAATGTCAGGATGGAAAGGCCTCTGAAGCAGCATTTAGACACTAAAACTCCATTGAAACCCAAGATATCAATACTACTGCTACCACTACTACTGCTAATAATAAAGCATTCATGCATACTTGTGTGGAATCTGATCAAAATGTCTCATTAGAATCAATGCAGGTTAACTTTCAGCACAGTGTAGCTATCCAAGCGTAGCTGGCTGGCCTTTGGTCACTTTGGTACAGTTTGGTGCAGAATAACAATAGGGAACACACACACCATCCACGACCTCACCTCTCAGCTCTTAGCATTGTCACCTCCCATTCGGCCCTCTGTCCCCTACTCCCCACCCCAGACCTTGAGGTGAAGGTTATTACGGTCCTGAGAGTGTGTTTGAGCCCCCCACTCCAGCGTATAGGTGCTCTCCTCACACACGGTGAATCAATAGGCCTGATGAGCTGCCTGTCTGCAGGACGCTGCATCAGCACAGCAGCAGCTCAATGGTGCAGTCACCGTTCCATCAGTTTCCTCCTCCTTAGCCTTGTTATGGACTGGTTAACACTAATTATCGAGTTCATCACACACTCACACACACACACACACACAAGCATACACAGGGGCAGGAATGTGTGCAACTTTTGTATGCATGGTGTCTAACACATATGCTGTGCCAGGCTGTACTTGCTGCACACACACACAGGCACACATGTACTCAAACAGATACACACTTAAAATCCATCGGCAAAGATACATTTTTACACACACACATGATTTGGCTGAAGTTGAATCGCACACAGTTGCACATATACTGTACATGTGCATTCACATGTGCACACACACACAACTGAACTGCATTCTTGGAGATTGGCCAGTGTGACAGGGTGTGTGTGTGTGTGTGTGTGTGAGTGCAGGCAAGATTACTTGGCAGGAAATCTCGGACTTTTCTGCACAGCGAATGCATAAAAGAATCTCTTTGAGGATTTCATGCATTTCTCCTCACTATTGTTTCAGTTCCACACGGCATTTGAGGAATGTGAACATTATGGCTCCACAGGCAAAATACAGTATATCATTCCGGACATTTCTAATGGATTTGTATTGCCGTTCGGTCAGTAACTCAATGTAGAATTGTGTGTGAAGTGACGTTCAAGTGCAGTAGTGTTGTTTTGCTCTGGCGCCGGGTTGCAGTTTTTGTGTTGTGCCACTTCATTAATGGGGTTGGGCTTTGTGCTGGGGGGTGTGTGTGTGTGTGTGTGTGTGTGTGTTGGGGGGGTAGACACACACCGCTGTTTTGCATCTCAATAGCTTTGATTTCTTTCCAAGTCTTTTTTGTTTATGCTTCCATTCTGACAGAAATAGGTATTTTGTGATAAGCCCTTCGCCGTGAAACGATGCGAGACTTTCAAAGCTCAGTGTCATGCAGTCCAAATTCCTCACTCGCTTCCAACCCCGACATTATTTAAAACTAAGACCTCTCTTTGTAACATATGCAAGTTATTATTATTTTTTTTTTTTGGAACAATTTGTCATAATGTGTTTCCATGATGTCAGGGGGTGTGGTGGGGGGGGATTCTGACACATCTTACCCCAGAGAGAGTGGCTGTTTGTGGGTGAGGCCGGGTGAGCCTTCCCCTGGGTGGACCAGGTCTGACATATTGAGCTCATCTAAGCCGCTTTCATTCTTCTATGACAGTGATTCTCAAACTTTTTCATATCAATGACCCCTAATTTAGTCCACATTAGAGCCACAGGCCCCCATTTGATGAGATTTTGTCTCTCGGACCCAAATCTGAGAATATCTTTATTGTCAGATATGATTTTGTCCAGAATTCCATCACTATCTGTATTGTAGGTAGAGATAACAGTGAAACTATGATCAGAATAGTCATTCTTTTACATTCTCTAACTGTGTTAACTTGTAAATAAAATAATGCTGAAGTTTAACAATTCATCAATTTGCTGGGGACCCCCTGGAACCCCCTCAAGGACCCCTGGTGGTCCACGGACCCCACGTTGAGAACCACTGTTCTATGACACTGTATTGCATGCGATGTGTCAAATCGCCCCCGTCCTTAGTAGTGAAATCAATTATCTTTGGGTTGCATTGACCAAAAACAGCAAAGGGTGGGTGAATGTTCTCGCAGACTAGGCTGAGTTTTGAAACCCCGCCCCCTTATCTCCCCCCCCCCCCCCCCCCCCAGGGTGCTGTAATCCCATGAAGGGGGGAAATTGTGGGGTAGAAATTAGATTAGCATTTTTATTAGCGCTAATCCAGGCTGGATTCTTAGCTCAGGACTTGGCTCGGGTGCTGCCACCCTGCTGGGTGTGTGATATGGTTCTAATGCAAAATATGACATCAGCCAGTCATTACCAAATAGTTGAAATGTTAAGAACGTGAATCAAAGCGTTTTTTTGGGAGCGTTTTTGGAATATCATTCGCAATTAGCTGGTTTGCCTCATGACTATCAATCCCTCTCTTTCTCCATCTGTTCATTCGTTCCCTCGTTCTCTCTCTCTCTTTCGTCCTTCCCTCTTCGCAACCTCCCATGCTGATATAAAGCTGTTGACGTTCCTGGAGGCTTTATCGAGTGTGTGTGTGTGTGTGTGTGTGTGTGTGTGTGCATGTGTGTGTGTGTTGCTGTTGTGAACCCAGGCCGTCCTCCTCACGTTTTCTCTGCTCTGCTCCTCCGTGTCTCTGCAGAGTCTCTGTGATTCCGTGGCTGCAGCTGTTGTGTGAGCTTGGTGAAACTGATGTAATGGTTCGGACGTCTGTCCAACAGCTAATTAGCTCTGAATACACTTGACTACAAGGGGCTGTGTGTGTGTGTGTGTGTGTGTGTGTGTGTGTGTGTGTGTGTGTGTGTGTGTGTGTGTGTTTGAGTGTGTGTGTGGGTGGTGCCAATTCCCTTTATTTCTGTGATTGCACTAGGCTATATAAGTTTGATGTCTGTTTTCATCTTTATGTGCAGTTTTTATCGTAAACTTACAAAACATTGCCGTAAACAGAAATAAAAAAAAGAGGCTTTGAACAAAGCTAAAACTGAACTATAACTATCCTGTCTACTTGTAGAAGTAAAATAATAATAATCTAAATAAATGTGAAATGCTTTAGTTTTTGTTTTTTTGTTTATGTTCAGGGCAAAAAAACAATGAATTTTTGGCAGAGAATCTTTGGCTATTTTTACTGAATGCTAATTGAAAAATGCATGTAAATAACATTTAAAAAGTATTTGGGGTTTATTGTAGGTATTACACAATACCGGTTGTAAACATATTATTATTATTATTATTATTATTATTATAACCTTTATTTAAACAGGGAGGGCCATTGAGAGCAAGCTCTGTTTTACAAGGACGCCCTGATTACAGTACATATAAAAACAATAAAAGCACACGAAAGTTACAGTATATATCAACAAATCATATATAAGAACAATAAAAACAATAAAAGTACATATAAAAAAGCAAACAAATAAATACCTGTTACGAACTTCTACCATTGTACCTTTAAAAATACCACCTCTACCAAAAATAACATTTACTTCAAAACAATATGGCGGCTACCAAATGAACAACAAATGGAGGGGGGAGGGAACGTTGCGTAACATAAGGAGTGTTGCCCCTTACTTCACATAATAACCAGGGTCACTTTCAAACCTTACACTGTCCCAACGGTGTTGAGGTACGTTTTATCCTGCGGTTTGATAGTTAGTTTGATAGTCACATGGATGCAAAATTGGCTCGGAGAATGGTCAGGCACAGTTCTGGTTCAAACCATGCAGACTAACGGCATCCGCTCTCAAATTTGGTCACTAATAGCTGAACTTTTCAGGTTGTCACTCCTTTCTAACCGGACTGTGTGTGAACTTTACAGGATTAAGCGCTCCAGTGAGGAGTGACAACCGTCCGCAGTGTGTATGTAGCCTAGATCAGTGGTTCTCAACGTGGGGTCCGGGGACCACCAGGGGTCCTTGAGAGGGCTCCAGGGGGTCCCAAGCCAATTGATGAAGTGTTAAACTTCACCATTATTTCATTTACAAGAAGTTAACACAATTAGAGAATGCAGAAGAATGACTGTTCTGACCATAGTTTCTCTGTTATCTCTCTACCTACAATACAGATAGTGATGGAATTCTGGACAAAATCATATCGAACAATGAAAATATTCTCAGATTTGCGTCCGAGAGACAAAATCTCATCAAATGGGGGTCCGTGGCCCTAATGTGGACTAAATTAGGGGTCGTTGATATGAAAAAGGTTGAGAATCACTGGCCTAGATGAAGCTATTGGACGAGATGATAAACCTGTGGTGCTCTGTTCTCCACAGCCACACCCTCCACTTTCTGTCGTCCATTTTTTATTTTTTCAACAATATTATCCCCTTTGCTGCTTACAGTTATCTTGCAAGTTGTTGCCAAACTTTGCGTTGCATAGAAACTGAATGATGTAATGCTCCTTGTGCCCTTTGACCTTTTGACCCGTTTTAACAGGAGAAAGAAGCCTCATATCTGATCAACATTCTTTGATGAGCCTTAATGTGTGTGTGTGTGTGTGTGTGTGTGTGTGTGTGTGTAAGGAGTAGATACTAGCTCAGTCCAATCTGGCAGTAGTAAAGGCTGTGTGTGTGTGTGTGTAAGGAGTAGATACAAACTCAGTCCAATCTGGCAGTAGTAAAAGGGCGGAGTGTGTGTGTGCTGTGGCAGGGGGCTCTAATCCATTCATCTCTCTCACTTAGCACAGTGTGTGTGTGTGTGTGTGTGTGTATGTGCATGTGTGTGTGTGTGTGTGTGTGCATGTGTGTGTGTGTGTGTGCACGAAACCATGCTGCCATACCTGCGCGGCTCTTGGCTGGTTTCTCTGTGCCATCCGCTCCCATGCTTTGTAAATGTGTGAGACTCAGTTTGTTTTTCCTTCACATGATTTCATTAGTGTGTGTGTATGAATTCTTCGGGGTGTGTGTGTGTGTGTGTGTGTGTGTGTATGATTTGCCATTACGATCGACCTCATCTCTGTGTCATCTAGCTTTCCAAATAACTGATTATTCCACAGTTGATTCTTGAGTTTGGATTCTCGCCCAAGTGGACAGATTGTTGGATGAAATGGCCAAATGCTGGTCAGTCTTTCTCTCTCTCTCTCTCTCTCTCTCACTCCATCCTTATCTCTCTCCTTTCTGCTTATCTCTATTTCCCCCTCTACATCTCATGCTCTCTATGTCTTTCTGTATCTGCCCTCTTTTCCCTTGATATTGGGTGTGTTTGTTTTTGGGCCGTGGAGACTTGGTCTTGATTTGTTTGAACGCGATGACACCACAAATAAATAGGTTTTAGGGGAGAAAAAAAGAAAAAGAAAGGATTGCTATTCTGTATCGAGTTTTCACTTCTCAGAAAGTCGGAAATGAGAACCATATGTCTTCTTTCCTGACCTCTCTCTCTCTCTCCCTCTCTCCCTCTCTCTCATGCCTCACATATCTTGGGTCTTACTCTTTGTTGCCACTCTCAGTCAGGCTGTTTGGTTGGGCAGAGCCTCAGCATGCTGACAGAAAACATTTTCAGACTGCCTCTCAGTTTGGACTGCACCTCTAAGATCTAAAAGCCTATGGCAAGCCGTTTTGACATTTAATCGAACCACACTCCTATCTGTAATTACATTTTAGATATCCATAATAGCATTTCTCCTAGTCAAAATTGTATTCTCACTAGTCAGAATGGTAATTAAAGATATCCACAATAACATTCTTACTAGTAGAAATTGTATTTCAAGATATCTACAACTTTGATTGTACTAGTCAAAACTAAATTTAAGATATCTAAAAATCCTTAAAAAGTATAAGTGGCCATTTTAACAAAATAGCTAGACTGGATATATATTGCAGATATCTGTAATTCAATTCTGCCTAGTCAAAAAGAACATTTCAGATATCCACAACGTCATTCTACCTAGGACAAATGACGTCACTTTTGGCATTCATGTGTATTGGGCTTTCAATTTCAGATATCCACAATTACATTTTTGATATCCAGAATGAACATTCTGGATATCTGCAATAGAATTCTTACCAGGAAAAACTCCCATTTCAGATATCTACAATCCAGTTGTTACTAGTCATAAATTTAATTTCAGATAGCCAAAATGAAAAACCATTCCAGATATCCATAATGTAATTTTGAATATCCAAAATACATTGTGATTAGTAAAAATGTCATTACGGATATCCACAATTGGCATTATGACTAGTAGAGACTTGCCATAAAAGCCCAAGTCTGTGAGATGGAGGTTTTTTGATAATTATGGACTATGGCATGCTGACGGATGGACAGGCAAAGGACTTAGTGTTCTCTCCTCCTTTTGTGTTGTTTCTATGCTGTATCATTTTTTTTTTTATTCACAATTTCTAATAATTACATACATACAGACCACCAAATGACAAAGGAAAAAGAGACACCAACGTATGCACATAGGAGGAAGAAAGAAAGAGGAAAAAAACAAAAAAAACAAAAAGGGTTAACACCACAGTAAAATTACAATATAATGTAAGAATTAAGCAATTGATTGCAGTTATTCCAGTATGAAATGAAATGGCAACAAAGACAGTCCACGGAAATGCCAATGTCAATTAAGAACAACAAAAATCCCAACAGAAAGGGTACTCAACCATCCACAGATACCAAAAAAATAAAAAAAAAGGTGCATGGAAGCTTTGTTTTTATGGAGATTTGAGATTGAAAAGCTAAAGATAGGATTGACAGGCTAAAGAACCTCTCACCTGGTCCCACAGCCCAGTGGAACCATGATCAAGATCCCTTAACCTCCCGGCAACTCCTTCCATGCTGAGCAAGTCTAAAAATCCACTCAACCAGTTTTCTGTTGAGAAACATCTGGGTCTGTGGATCTTCCAGTTCAACAAAATCACCCTCTTAGCAGCCAGAAAGGCCAGGCCAACAATTTTCTGCAAACACTTCTATCCTGTATCATGTCATTTTGATGATGATTGTTGGAGCATGTGTTGCAAGACAAATTTCCATGAGAACAAACATTAATGTCTTGTCTTATCTTATCATGAGGATGGTGGGCGTGGTGGAAATGAAGAATAAGGAAATGTTTATAGTGAAGATGATGATGATGATGGTGGTTCTGATGATTCGGTTAGGGTTAGATTTTGATTGGGGTTCAACTGTCGATACAGATACCAATGTTTTTGTATTGAAGCTGCAGGTAACTGATTTGTGCCGTTACTCCATATCTTTACATTCTGATGGCATCAATTAGTTTTCCCCCAGAATTGTATTCTTGTCAGGGTGGAAAAGCCTCTGAAACAACATTCAGACCATCATGGGACACTAAAACTCTCCACTGAAAGCCAGACTAATGAAATAGTTTAGTTGGGTTAGCAGACCAAACCCAAATCTGTGTAAAGCCTGACATCTAATGGTGAAAAGCATGCTACTGAAATTACCATCTTCTATTGGCTGATCTTTGGTGCCAGGCGGTGTCACCTTGTATATAGAGTACAACAGGTGATGACATCACCTTCCCCCAAAGATTCATTCAGTAACGAGACAAGAGGTCAAAACTTTGACAGTATTTGAAGATGACAGAAGAGGTCCACATTCACGCAGTTTAGGTGATATTTTGACTTTTCGCACTCCTTTAATGTTCTCGAGCTTCATTGTTTTAGTTCCTATGGCCAATGCCGTTTCTTCCCCTTAGCTTGTTTTCTAGAAAACCACGGATGCATTGATGAATGACTTCATCAATGGGACTGTAAAGGAGACAACTTTCTGTCTGTGTAATGCCACTGCTCGTCTTTCATTCTTTTCTTGTATTCTTTTTTTGTCTTGTCTTTTTTCTTTTTAGTGGTCTCACACCTGCTAAGTTTCAACTGACATTTAAGTGTGAGAACCGGCAAAGATCAAAGTCTGTATTTAACCGAGGCATTCAAGTGTGGCAGGTGGACCTTATTGATTTGTCCACCAAAGATACATTTTTTCAAGCATTTGGTGCTTGGCGGGTGTTAATCTTGGACTGAGGGTGAAACCTATGATTAGAAAGGTCATTCTTATGCATTTTCTAATTTGGATGATAGAACCAATTCTTTATATTCTGCTCTTACAATAGACATTCACATTGATGTAACCCTGTCAGTTTGATCTCAACAAGCCTAAATAGGATTAAGGGCAGACCTCAGTTGCTAAAAAGGCATGCAAACACCACAGAATCTCTGAAAATTTGATAATACTGCGTGCACTGAAAGCATCGTGTCCTTCGGCTAAAATCATCAAACCGTAATTGAATTCATATTACCAGCCGAGGGGGAAAACAATTACAGAGAAGCACTCCGAAGAGTTGATTACCAGTAATTAAATCAAGGTTGCCTGTATTGGGTTTTCATCGTTTTCTCATTTGGGACGGTAAGGCGTAACACTCTTGCATCCTAATTTCTCTGGAGGTGTTCGTAGAACTCGGGATGTTGATATCATCCGCATTTGGAGGCGGACTGCCAAAATTAAACTAAATTTTTCAGCAGAACTCCCCTTTTTAGGATCGCAGGAGACTCAAGCGCAAGACCCACTCTGCATTTATCAATCCACTTGCTGCTGGGTCTGGGACTAATCAGCAATTGATCAAAGGGAATTGGCAGCGAGGGCTCTTCATTCTGCTAAGAGCCCTTCACATCTCATTGTGTGAGTGTGTGTGTGTGTGTGTGTGTGTGTATGTAAGAGACCTTGACTGCATTATGCCACAATGTAGAGCAAGGACTGCTTCAGAGAAGAGGGAAGAAGGCTGACTGGGCCAATCTGGGTTAGAGAAGCGGGCCCGTGACTGGAACTTTACTGGTTTGAATCACTGGGTGGGGAAACTGACTGGAAATATGCTCTTGCACTGGGTAGCTCCCAGTGGCCAACAGTAGAAGACTGTGGTTTGTACTGGACATCTCCCAGTGGCCAACAGTAGAAAGACTGTGGTTATACTGGGTAGCTTCCAGTGAGAATGCGTAGAACTTTATGAACCTGAATCAGCACATTGCTGGAAAAGAGCATGGAGCTCTGCTGCCTTTCCCTGGATAAATAAAGGTTAAAGAAAGTGGGAATTGATGCAGAAAGAGAGAGGGAGATGCTGTAGGTGAGAGGAAAAGAGAGAGAATCAGCCTGATCGGAAGGCTTGTAGATTCACGGGCTTATGCGTACAAGTAAGGTTAGACCGATATATCAGTTTCAGATTCTTTTCCACCCTGACAAGAAAAAAAAAATTGTGGGGAGACGCTTAATTCTTTGTAATATCGTCTCAAAATATCAACCATGGGCAGCTTCCAATCCAAAACTATTGGTATCGGCCTTCAAAAGCCCCTATCAGTCAAACCCTGCCTACAAGGTCAATGGGATGTTGGAGCGGAAACCTCCAGGCAACGATCGGCTGCTCTCTGATCTCTGTACCAGTGTTCACCTCAGCTGTATAATCCCTCGACACCTCCACTTAGCCCCGACGCCCGCATTAAGTCGCCCTCTTAGTATGGTCGACACGTCCGAGGTCTGAATGAAACTCTGACTCTTTGTGTCCGCTGTGGAAGGAGGGGCGGACAAATGAAGCCTGTTCAAGTGGACGTCGGCTGTTGAGAACGTAAGAAAAGACTCATCGATTTTGATTGGTTTATTTGTAGGGATGGGACGATATGCTTATCTCAAGATACGATTCGATACACGATATGGGGTTCATGATTCAATACAACCATGATACGATGTAATAAATAAAAGTTCAGTGACGACAAAGTATGACTGTGCAGAATTGTTTCTTTCTGAGAATCTTTCTAGCGATGGCATTGGCTCGCTAGAATGTAAACAACAATGTAAAAATGTCATTACAAAGTGCAAATAATGTAATATGGATGGAGAGCTTGTGATATACTGGGTTATGATTATAGCAGAATTAAATGTAGC